>NW_024082730.1:87831-105949 GCF_003009895.1 Hyaena hyaena | reverse complement strand
CCCAAGCAGGCTCTTCACTGTCAGCACAGAGCCCAATGTGACGCTTGAACTCTTGGAACTGAGAGATCATGACCTGAGCCAAAATCAAGAGTCGGACGCTTAACTGATGGAGCCACCCAGGTGCCCCAGTAGCAGTCTTTTTAAAATAATTTACAAATTGATTAAAAATTTACGCAGAAAACAAAGTATCTGGAATACTCAAAACATCCATGATAAAGACCAGTTATACTACCCCTTTTCAGAACTTGCTACAGAGTTACAGTAATCAAGCCAATATACAGCAATCAAGACTATGAGAAGAGTAGAGAAATAGATAAATGGATGACAATTGACTCCAGAAAGAGACCGACATATTCAGTCAACTGATTTTCATCCAAAGCATCAAGCAAATTTGGTAGGTTAAGGTTTCAATGTCCTCTGGTCAAAGACCTCCAGAAACATTAGTTAAACAGGTTCCAATGAGGGAGAACACACACCATGGAGTGTCAGTAGGAGATTGTTGGGGAACCCACTACAGGATTTGAGCTTTGGTTGAATGATTTAGGGAGGGTCTAATGAAGAGAGGATCCTATCTAGTTTGAAAGATTTCAGAAGGCTTGGGCCATATTGTCATTGGTTATCTCAAGACACATAATCTATAGGGAAGAAGGACTATAAGGAGGATACATTTATAATTGGTAAAGAAGCAGCAGTCACTCATTTTGTATGGGGTAATGTGGGGAGAGAGTGGGGGTATGGCATTTTATGTGTGTCACAAGCACTTTGCTTTTGCCTGTGCTTGGGCACAATTATGGAGCAGCTATGCTTTGTTTCATTTTATCATGGTCTCAGGATAACCTTGTCTGAACTTGCATTCAGTAAAAGTGTTTATGCTTGTTAGAAGAATAACACGGCCTACTTGTGAGTGCCAGGCCAGCTTCTTGGCCACCCTTTTTATCTTTCTCAAGGAAAGCCTTTTTGTATATAAAGAGTCTTTCAGGGTGAATTATTTTAAATTTACAGAAAAGTTGCAAAGATATACAGAGAACATAAATGCCCTTTCTCTTGTAGATTAAGCTTTTTGTACCATAATGGAAATAGGGAAGATGTGTCTGCTGGGATTTTGGCGGGGACTACTGTTTTTCTTTCCCAGTACGCACCAAGAGTGATCTTTCTAAGGATCCTCTCAGATCTTTCTTGTGGACATCAAGTGGGGCTCCTGGAGAAAAAGCTCACAAGAAAGTGTGAAACTTCTCCAGGGACTTCATACTCTCCTGGAAGCTGACACATGGTCTTTACCAATTTCTCAAAAATTTCTAGTTCTTAATGTTCTTAATGTATTACATGGCATTCAGGTGGTGTCTGTCCCAGGACTTCTTTCTACCTGCAGACACTTGTCTTTCACTAAAATTTATATTTTCAGTTGGACTTCAGTTCACTGACGGGTTCCAAGATAAGTCATTAATTTGCAGTTTTCCCACCTCTTCTCGTTTTGTGAGCAGGGATGATGCTCCTTCCAGTTCTGCGCATCTCTGAGGTCAAACCAGAAGTACTCAGGAAAGTCGTTTTAACAGATGAATCTGGATCCGTTGAGTATCCATTCGAAAGGTAATTTTACATTTGACCCCCATTAAACGTCATATACATCCTTGCTTATCACTGTTCATTGTTTGGGCCTCCTGAGTACACCAATATGTCAAGCCACCTTATACGTTCTTGAAAGGCTTACCAGCTTTTTCTTACCCCAGCAGATTCCTTATGCATGGTGTTCATCTGATCCTTTGTCCAGACAGACTCAGCATAGAACTTTAGTGTCTAATGATCTCTGCTCACCAAGCAAAGACATTTTCTGCTATGAAGTTTATTTTCTTTAAACTTCTTTATATATAGCTATTTTGTGTCTTAGAAAAACTGGTGCTTCTGGGGCCCTTGGGCGGCTCCGTAGATTGGGAATCTGACTTTGACTCAGGTCGTGATCTCGTGGTTCGTGAGTTCAAGCCATATTGGGCTCGCTGCTGTTAGCGCAGAGCCCACTTCAGATCCTCTGTCCCCCTCTCTCTGCCCCTCCCCCACTTGCTGTCAAAAATAGAACATTTAGGGGTGTCTGAGTGGCTCAGTTGGTTAATGGTTCAACTTCAGCTTTGGTCACGGTCTCGTGGTCCATGAATTCGAGCCCTGCATCGGGCTCTGTGCTGACAGCTCCAAGCCTGGAGCCTGCTTCAGAGTCTGTGTCTCTCTCCCTCTCTCTCTCTCAAAAATAAATAAACATTAAGAAAATTTTTTTAAATATTTTTTTATTTATTTCTAGTAGAGAGAGAGACAGTGTGAGCAGGGGAGGGTCAGAGAGAGAGGGAGACACAGACTCTGAAATAGGCTCCAGGCTCTGAGCTGTCAGCACAGAGCCCGAGGCGGGGCTCGAACCCACGAACCACGAGATCATGACCTAAGCGAAAGTCGGACGCTTAACCGACTAAGCCACCCAGGCGCCCCAACATTAAGAAAATTTAAGGGGCACCTTGGTTGCTCAGTAGGTTAAGTGGCCAACTTCAGCTCAGGTCATGATCTCATCATTGGTGAGTTCCAGCGCCACGTTGGTCTCTGTGCTAACAGCTTAGAGCCTGGACACTGCTTTGGATTCTGTGTCTGCTCTCTTTCTGCCCCTCCCCCGCTCGCACTCTGTCTCTCTCTCTCAAAAATAAATAAAGAGTAAAATTTTTTAATTAATCAAACAAACAAGTAACGTGTCCGTTTGTGTTTCTTAACCTTGTCAAGTTTTGTCTTAGTTGGTATAATGGTCACAATAACCTGTCATAACATTGTACCTCTTCAAGAGAAGTGGCACACCTATAAATATTTAATTAAATGGGATACTTAAAAACGTGAATTGATGGCTACCTGTCATAAGACCTTTCTTTTTTTTAATTTTTTCAATGTTTTATTTATTACTGAGAGAGAAAGAGAGAGAGAGAGAGAGAGAGAGAGAGAGAGTATGAGCTGAGGAGGGTCAGAGAAAGAGGGAGATACAGAATCCAAAACAGGCTCCAGGCTCTGAGCTGGCTGTCAGCACATAGCCTGACGTGGGGCTCGAACCCAGGAACCACGAGATCATGACTTAATCCGAAGTCGGACGCTTAACCGACTGAGCCATCCAGGCGCCCCAAGACATTTCTAACTAGAATCCCTAATTGCTTATTTTTCTAAAATAAAATTGCAATGATAGTCCACAAAACCTTTTGTAAAATTTTAAAGACAAATATGATTTCACTCATATGTGGAATTTAAGAAACAAGACAGATAACCATGAGGGAAGGAAGGGAAAAATAAGATAAAAACAGAAAGGGAGGCAAACCATAAGAGACTCTTAAATACTGAGAATAAGCTAAGGGGTTACTGGAGGGGAGAGGAGTAGGGGATGGGCCTAATGGGTAATGGGCATTAAAGGAGGACACTTGGGATGAACACTGGCTGTTATATGTAAGTGATGAATCACTGGGTTCTACTCTGGAAACCAATACTACCCTGTATGTTAACCAACTTGAATTTAAATAAATAAATGTAAAAAATCTTCAACCATGTATTTATTAATGCCAGTATACTCTAATATGGCATTCCGTGTACTCTAATTCATTTAAACAACCACCTACTGGTGGTCATTTAGATTACCTCCTGGTGATAAGCTGAAAACCTACAGGTTTAAATAACTATTTGGGATATAATTAGTCAGATAGTTTTTAAAGATTAGACATATTTTTAAGTGTGCTTAAAGATAACATTTTACAATAGAATTTGAAAGGAGCAGATTAGCGTATTCAGGGGAAAATTATGGGTCAGTAAAATATAAGAAGATAGAGATAAAACAGGAAGAAAAGACTACAAATATTATCAAGTTCCAAGACCACAAAATTTAACTGAGATGAGAATACAGTTAGAATCTGAGCCAAAGTTGGGGAGAAGTTTCATGTAAAACTGAAATGGATTAAGGTAAAATAACTAAACAGGACCAAGGCAAAATAACTAAGTCTTTATATCCCAAAATTGCATTACTTCTGCTATTAATGTAAGAGAACATAGCCTGGGAGAGAATAAGGCCTTTATTGGTGGCACATGTGATTTCATAGGAATTATTAGTCCTCATGGCAGTCTGCTCCCTTGACTGTTGCCAAAGATGGTCAATTTACACTGAGGTGGTTGAATGAAAATATTTAGGAAATCATAGAAACACAATTTATAATATTTTACTATCCCTAGGTGTTCTGAACACAAAATTCTAATTAATCTGACTTTTTTCCTTAGGACTTATTTCCCGAAATTATGCTGTCAGGTTACGCTCCCTTTACATATTGACGAATTCTACTGCAGGTTCTTTATATGACACAGATACACTGATAGAAAATCTAACAGCGCACCTAAAGGAGCTAGAAGAGCAGCAAGAACACCCCAAACACAGCAGAAGAAGAGAAGTAATAAAGATCAGAGCAGAAATAAACAATATACAATTAAAAAAAAAACAGTTGAAGAGATCAATGAATCCAAGAGTTGATTTTTTGAAAAAATAAACAAAATTGACAATCCTCTAGCCAGGATTCTCAAAAAACAAAGAGAGAGCACTCAAATAGACAAAATCAGGAATGGAAATGAATGTATTACAACCAATACCTCAGAAATACAAGCAATTATCAGGGAATAATATGAAAAATTATATGCCAACAAGCTGCACAACCTAGAAGAAATGGACAAACTCCTAAACACACACACACTATCGAAATTAACACGGGAAGAGATAGAAAATCTGAACGAACCCATAACTAGTGAAGAAACTGAATCAGTTATCAAAAATTTCCCAACAATTATGAGCCCCGGACCTGATGGCTTCCCTGCAGAATTCTACCAGGCATTTAAATCAGAGTTAATACCCATTCTTCTCACGCAGTTCCAAGAAATAGAAAAGGAAGAAAAACTTCCAGACTAATTCTACAAAGCCAGTATCACTTGTATTTCCAAACCAGACAGAGACCCAGTAAAAAAAGAGAACTACAGGCCAATATCCTTGACGAATATAGATACAAAAATCCTCAACAAGATACTAGCAAATTGAATCCAACAACATATAAAAAAAATTATCCCTTAAGTTCAAGTGGGATTCAATCCTGGATTACAGGGCTGGTCCAATAGTTGCAAATCAATCAATGTGATACATCACATTAAAAAAGAAAAGATAAAAACCATAAGATTCTGTCAGTAGGTGCAGAAAAATCATTTGACAAAAGACAGCTTTCTTTCTTAATAAAAACCCTCGAGAAAGTCGGTATATAAGAAACTTACTTAAACATCATAAACGCCATTTAGGAAAAGCCAACAGCTAATTACATCCTCAACAGGAAAAGCTGAGTGCTTTCACCTGAGATAAGGAACATGCTAGTGATGTCCACTCTCACCACTGTTGTTTAACAGAGAGCTGGAAGTCCTAGCATCAGCCACCATACAACGAAAGGAAATAAAAGGCATCAGAATTGGCAAAGAAGAAGTCAAAATTTCACTTTTCCCAGATTACATGATACTCTACATGGAAAACCCGACAGACTCCACCGAAAGTTTGGTAGAACTGATCCATGAATTCAGCAAAGTCGCAGGGTTCAAAATCAAAGTACAGATGCGGATGCATGTTTACACACTAATAATGAAGGAGCAGAACGAGAAATCAAGAAACTGATCCCATTCACAATTGCACCAAAATCCATAAAATACTTAGGAATAAGCCTAACCAATTTTTGTAAAAGATCTTTATGCTAAAAACTACAGAAAACTTAGGAAGGAAATTGAAGAAGACACAAAGATATGGAAAAATATTCCATGTTCATGGATCGAAAGAATAAATATTGTTGAAATGTCAATACTACCAAAGCAATCTACACATTCATTGCAATCCCAATCAAAATTGCACCAGTATTCTTGTCAAAGCTAGAAGAAACTATCCTAAAATTTCTATGGAACCACAAAAGATCCTGAATAGTCAAAATAATGTTGAAGAAGAAAACCAAAACGAGAGGCATCACAATCCTAGATTTCAGCTTCTACTATAATCCTGTAATCATCAAGACAGTATGGTATTGGCACAAAAACAGAAACATAGACCAATAGAATAGAATAGAGAACACAGAATTGGACCCACAAATGTATGGCCAATTAATCTTTGACAAAGCATGAAAGAGTATCCAATGGAAAAAGACAGCCTCTTCAACAGATGGTGCTGGGAGAACTGGACAACAACATGCAGAAGAATGAAACTAGAACACTTTCTTACACCATACACAAAAATAAACTTAAAATGGATGAAGGACCTGAATGTGAGACAGGAAACCATTAAAACCCTAGAAGAGAAAGCAGGAAACAACCTCCTTGACCTCAACCGCAGAAATTTCTTACTTTACACATCCCCAAAGGCAAGGGAATCAAGAGCAAAAATGAACTATTGGGACCTCATCAAGATAAAGCTTCTGCATGGCAAAGGAAACAATCAACAAAACTAATAGGCTACCTATGGAATGGGAAAAGATAGTTGCAAAAGACATTTCGGATAAAGGACCAGTATCCGAAATCTATAAGGAATTCCACAAACTCCACACCCAAAAATCAAATAATCCAGTGAGGAAATGGCAGAAGTCATGAACAGACACTTCTCCAAACAGGATATCCAGATGGCCAACAGACACATGAAATGATGCTACACGTCACTCATCATCATGGAAATAGAAATCAAAACCACACTGAGATACCACCTCATTCCGGTCAGAGGGGCTAAAATGAACAAGTCAGTAAGCTATAGGTGCTGGCAAGAATGTAGAGAAATGGGGACCCTCTTTACAGTGTTGGTGGGAATGTAAGCTGGTATAGCCCCTCTGGAAAACAGTGTGGAGGTTTCTCAAAAAATTAACAATAGAACTCCCCTATGACCCAACAATAGCACTGCTAAGAATTTACCCAAGGGATACAGGAGTGCTGATGCATAGGGGCACATGTACCCCAATGTTCATAGCAGCACTTTCAACAAAAGCCAAAACATGGAAATAGTCTAAATGTACATCAACTTACGAATGGGTCGAGAAGTTGTAGTTTATGTATACAATGGAATACTACATGGCAATGAGAAAAAATGAAATCTTTTTTTCTCCATTTGTAGCAATGTGGATGAAACTTGAAGGTGTTATGCTAAATGAAATAAGTTAGGTAGAGAAGGAGAGATACCATATGTTTTCACTTATATGTGGAACAGGAGAGACTTAACAGAGGATCATCGGGAAAGGGAAGGGCGAAAAGTTGTTAAGGAGAGGGAGGGAGGCAAACCATAAGAGACTCTCAAATACTGAGAACAAATGAGGGTTAATGGGGGTGGGGCGGTGGGGAAAATCAGGGATGGGCATGGAGGAGCACACTTGTTTGGATGAGCACTGGGTGTTGTATGGAAATAAATTTGACAATAAACTATAATAAAAAATTTTTTTAAAGTAAATAAAATAAAATAAAATACTGCCATTTGAATCAGAGTGAGGATTATTAGGTATGTTAACTGGGTTAAGTTTCATAGAACAGTATATGTATGACTTCCGTCTGTTTCATTTATATATTATATTCAAATAAATATGCACATGTATAAAAATTGGGAGATGGTGGAGGTTATATCATGAAGAACAACAGAGTCATCCTTCTGAAATTTGACCTTACAAATCATGGAATTTTTGACTTGGCCAAAATTTAAATTTGTGATTAAAAATAATTGTTGATCCAAATTTGTATTGTTTGGAAATTCTTTTTCCATAATGATGAAGGAATCTCCCAAGAGCTAATACCTCTTCAGTTACAGAAAGTTTTAATCACCTCTTTGTTCACTTTCTCTTTATTTATCATAGTCTAAGAAAATAAAAACTAGTGCTTTCGTGTCTGAATAGATATGTGAGGTATAAATGTCATTGTCATAGAATAATTTCCTTAAAGTTATCTTTTTTCTGCTGTTCTCCATTCTACTCTATTTAATTGATAAGAGAAAGGAAAGAGGCTTGTATGTAATGACTTAAAATCTTTTCAACTTTATTAATAAATACATGACATTATTGTACAAATTTAAGGCATATATACTAGAACTGATAAAAGAATTCAGTAAAGTTGCAGGACATAAAATCAAAGTACGGATATCTGTTGCACTTTTATACAGTAATAATGAAACACCATAAAGAAAAATTAAGAAAAATCCCATTTTTAATTGCACCCAAAAAGATAAAGTACCTTGGAATAAACTTAACCAAAGAAGTGAAAGACCTGTTCTCTGAAAACTATAAAATACTGATGAAAGAAACTGAAAAGTACACAAAGAAATGGAGAGACATTCCGCACTCAGATTGGAAAACCAAACGTTCTTTAAAATGTCTACACTACCCAAATCAATATACAGATTTAAAGCAATCTCTCTCAACTTACCAACAGCATTATTCACAGAACTGGAACAAGAAATTCTAAAATTTCTATTTTTTTAAATATTTTAACACTTTATTTTGAGAGACAGAGACAGAGAGTGAGCATGGAAAGAACAGAGAGAGAGGGAGACACAGAATCTGAAGCAAGCTCCAGGCTCTGAGCTGTCAGCACAGAGCCTGACGCGGGGCTCGAACTCACCGACCTTGAGATCATGACCTGGGCCAAATTCGGACGCTTAACCAACTGAGCCACCCAGGCGCACCAAGATATTTTAAAATTTCTATGAAACCACAAAATACCCTCATGGCCAAACAGACTTTGAAAAACAATGCAAAGTTGGAGATATCACAATTTCAGACTTCAAGTTGTATAACAAAGCTGTAATAATGAAAATGGTATAATACTTGTACAAAAATAGACACATAGATGAATAAAATGGAAAACCCAGAAATATACTCACCACTATATTGTCAATTAATCTTCAACAATATAGGAAAGAATATCTAGTGTGTAACAGACAGCCTTTTCAAAAAATTGTGTTGGGAAAACTGTAAAGCAACATGCGATTACTGGATTTAGGGGCATTATGGCCTTGCCACTTGGCCTGGAACACACCCTTGTTCCCAATTGGTAAACCCCACTGTAATGATTATCGGCCCGTCCAAAGCCTAAGAGAAGTCAACAAGCGAGTCATGGACATTCATCCCACAGTGCCCAATCCATACACCCTATTAAGTACCCTTCCACCGACTCGTATCTGGTACACCATCCTGGATCTAAAAGATGCTTTTTTTAGTCTCCCCTTGGCCCCAAACAGCCAGGAATATTTTGCCTTCGAATGGACCGATCCCGAGCACAGCACGAAGGGACAATTGACACGGACCCCGCTGCCCCAGGGGTTCAAAAACTCCCCCACCATCTTCGATGAGGCCTTAAACAAAGACCTGGGTGAGTTTCGCTACCAACATCCCCAACTAACTCTTTTACAATATGTAGATGATCTCTTGATAGCCGCTCAAGACCGAGATGCCTGCCTGACTGGCACTGCACATTTACTCCAAACTCTGGGAGAACTGGGACATCGGGCTTCAGCCAAGAAGGCCCAAATTTGTAAAAAAGAAGTCCAATATTTAGGATATATCTTAAAAGAAAGCAAGCGTTGGCTATCCCCTGCAAGAAAAGAAATGGTCTTGAGGATCCCTACACCCACCAATGCTCATCAGGTAAGGGAATTCCTGGGATCGGTGGGGTCTTGTCGGCTTTGGGTCCCTGGGTTTGCTGAAAGGGCCCGTCCACTTTATGAAGCAACCAAGGAAAAGCCCTGTGCCATTTGGACATGGACCGAAGAACACCAACAGGCATTTGATGCCTTAAAATTGGCTTTACTGTCGGCCCCTGCTTTAGGGCTACCAGACATCACCAAGCCCTTCCATTTATTTGTTGATGAGCATAAAGGTATTGCCATAGGGGTCCTCACCCAAACTTTGGGCCCATGGCACTGGCCTGTGGCCTACCTTTCCAAGAAACTGGACCCAGTGGCATCTGGTTGGCCATCATGCCTCTGCATGATTGCGGCTGTGGCCCTGTTCGTTAAGGATGCAGATAAATTATCTATGAGGCAAGAGCTGGCCGTCACCACCCCTCATGCAATAGAGGGAGTTCTAAAGCAACCACCAGATCGATGGCTCAGTAATGCCCGCATGACTCATTATCAGACTTTGCTACTCAACCCTCCCAGAATTATTTTCCAGGCTCCGACCGCCCTAAACCCGGCTACATTGCTGCCTGACCCGGACTTGGAGCCTCCCCTCCATGATTGTGCCGAGATCCTGGCTCATATTCATGCCACCCGTCCCGACTTGCAGGACGTCCCGTTGCCAGATGAGGAAATCACCTGGTACACAGAAGGCCGTAGCTTCATACAACAAGGACTGAAGTATGCCGGGGCCACAGTAGTATCCACTGAAGAGGTCGTTTGGGCCGAGCCCCTGCCAGCCGGAACCTCAGCACAGAAAGCTGAGCTGATTGCACTCACTAAAGCTTTGACTCTGGGGCAAGGAAAAAAACTAAATGTCTACACAGATAGTAGATACGCCTTTGCCACTGCTCAAATCCATGGGGCAATTTATAAAGAAAGGGGGCTCCTCATGGCAGAGGGAAAGACTATTAAAAATAAAGAGGAGATTCTAGCTCTCCTCAAAGCTTTATGGCTCCTGAAAAAACTAGCTATCATCCATTGTCCAGGCCATCAAAAGGACATAACTGAGGCGGCCAGAGGCAACAATATGGCAGACCGGGCTGTTAAAGAAGCAGCCCTCAAAGGCACCCTGGTCCTGGCAGTCAAACTCATAGATCCGGGGGACCCCAACCTACCAGAGAGCCCTTGTTATTCACTCGAGGACCTACAATGGATTAAAGGACTGCCTATGACCCAATACCTTAAGGGCTGGTGGAGGTCTTCAGATAACAAAATCATTCTGCCTGAGGAAATGGGAATAAGGGTTCTGTCAAAAATACACCGAGCATCTCACATGGGACAGAGAAGACTACAAGACCTGGTGAGACAGTCACACATTAAAATTAAAGATGCCAACTCCAAAATTGAACAAATCGTCAGTAAATGCAGAGCCTGTCAATTGACCAACGCTACCCGGAATCCCCATAATCTTGGAACACGTCTAAGAGGAAGACGTCCAGGGGCCTCCTGGGAAACTGACTTCACTGAGGTAAAACCTGGCAGGTATGGTTACAGGTACTTACTGGTCTTTGTAGACACTTTTTCAGGATGGACTGAGGCATATCCCACCAAATACGAGACTGCACAGGTGGTGGCAAAGAAGCTACTGGAAGACATTCTACCAAGGTATGGATTTCCTCAGATGATAGGGTCAGATAATGGACCGGCTTTTGTGTCCAAGGTAAGTCAGGGCCTAGCCACAACCCTGGGGATTGATTGGAAATTACACTGTGCTTATAGACCCCAGAGCTCAGGACAGGTAGAAAGGATGAATAAAACCTTAAAAGAGACCCTTACCAAACTGGCCCTCGAGACTGGCGGTGACTGGGTGGTCCTCCTCCCTTTTGCCCTATATAGGGTGCGTAATTCCCCATATCAAATGGGATTGACTCCGTTTGAGATCATGTTTGGTAAAGCACCCCCTATCATACCCCGTTTACAGCATGAGGCCATTGAGGAATTGGAAGAAGCCCGTCTCCTCCAAGACCTCAGAGGCCTCCAATGGGTTCATAAACATATTTGGCCTAAACTGTGTGCCCTCTATGAAACAGGTCCACCTCCGGAGCCACACAGGTACTGCCCCGGTGACTGGGTCTACGTGAAGAGACACCACCAGGGCAACTTGGAATCACGCTGGAAAGGACCTTATGTTGTACTACTGACTACTCCAACGGCCCTAAAGGTAGACGGCATTGCTGCCTGGGTTCACTACACCCACGCCAAACCAGCTGACCCGTTTGCCGATAAGGACAACTACCTGACTCCAAATCCAGATTGGAGGGCCGTCAAGGACCCAGTAAATCCACTAAAGCTCAAACTACAGCGGAAAACATGAACTGGCCTTTAATCTTAAGACTACTAACCCTATGTACTCTACCTTGTCAGGCCAACCAAAACCAAAATCCTCACCAACCCTTCCAAGTAACATGGCAAATCATTACGCCTAGTTCAAATCAAGCCATAGTTACTAAGGTTGAGCCCCATCCGCCCGATACATGGTGGCCTACATTTGAATTTGACCTTTGCAGCTTATTTGAACAAGCCCCATTACCTAAACCAGGGACAGGATGGCCAGAAGTCCCGGGATGTACTTGAACTCAAAACTCCTCCGCCCATACCGCCCTGCAAGAGTTACGTAGAACCTGTTTTTATGTATGCCCGGTCCCAGTTTCTAATGACAAGGCGGCTCTATTTGGGGACCGGTCAGATTATTTCTGTCGGGGATGGGGCTGTGAGACCACGGGATCTTGCAGTTGGATCCAGGACTCTCAATCTCTCATTTCCCTCCGACTCAAACACTCAACCACCCCCTGTAAGCCTGGCTCTAGATGTAATCCTTTACAATTAATATTCACTGACAAGGGTAAAAAAATTAAGGACTGGGACAAAGGTCTAACCTGGGGATTAAGACTACATAAATCAGGGTATAATACAGGAGTATTGTTTATGGTCAAGCGGGTCCTTGCCCCCTTTCAGTCAGAATCAAGAGAGACCATAGGCCCTAATAAGGCCCTAATTCCAATCCGCCTGACCCACAGGCAACTCAACACTACTCCCATTACTACTAAGTCCGTGGCAACCACCATCCTCAAGGAGCCAGAGCCCTTATGGGACCTGATGGTCCACACTTTTAAAGTTCTCAATTCTGGGGCGCCTGGGTGGCTTAGTTGGTTAAGCGTCCGACTTTCACTTAGGTCATGATCTCGCTGTTCGTGGGTTCGAGTCCCACGTCGGGCTCTGTGCTGACTGCCAGCTCAGAGCCTGGAGCCTGTTTCAGTCTGTGACTCCCTCTCTCTCTGACCCTCCCCTGCTCACGCTCTCTCTCTCTCTCTCTCTCTCCTAGAAATAAATAAAACATTAAAAAATTAAAAAAAATAAAGTTCTCAATTCTACCAGGCCCAATTTAACCGAGTCTTGTTGGTTATGCTATAATCCCAAGCCCCCCTATTATGAAGGAATAGCCATCCTGGACCAATATCGCACTTCTAATATGTCCTCTGAGCACCGGTGGCAGCCGGCAAACACCGGTAGGCTAACCCTACAGTCTATAATGGGACAGGGCCTATGCATGGGACAGGTCCCGGCTTCACATTCACACCTTTGCAATCATACTGAACAGATTAGGGACAATGGATACATAATCCCACCAAACCAAAGATGGTGGGCCTGCTCTACTGGGCTCACCCCTCGTGTACATAGTGCGGTCCTAAACCACAACAAAGACTTCTGGGTTTTGGTCCAACTAGTGCCCCGAGTCCTCTACCATGCCAATGAAGAAATTATAACATCCCTGAATGGGTCAAGCTACCTGATGCGGACCAGGAGAGAGCCTATCACTGCTCTCACTTTGACCGTCCTTCTGGGCCTGGGAGTGACAGGAGCAGGAACTGGTATTTCAGCCTTAGCAACCCAAAGTAAAAACTATCAGGACTTAAGAATGGCCATAGATACTGACATCCAGAACCTAGAAAACTCTATTGCCCATTTACAAGAATCCTTGACCTCACTAGCAGAAGTAGTACTGCAGAATAGAAGGGGCTTAGACCTTTTATTCCTCCAACAAGGTGGATTATGTGCTGCCCTTAGAGAAGAATGCTGTTTTTATGTCAATCATTCAGGAATAGTCAAAAAAATCTCTAGCTAAAATAAGAGAAGGCCTGGCTAGACGAAAACGAGAGTATGAACTGAGCCGGAGTTGGTTTGAGAAATGGTTTAACAACTCCCCTTGGCTAACTACCCTGATTTCTACTTTATTAGGCCCCCTATTGATTTTATTGCTGTTACTAACCTTTGGACCTTGCATTCTTAACAGACTGGTTGCATTTATGAAAGAACACTTGGGGGCCATCCAATTAATGGTCCTCCGGTCACAATACCAACATCCCCAAAACATAGATAACTCGATAGAGCTCTAGCTCCTAGAGGACCCATGATTTTGGGTCCACAGAAGTCTCAAGAAGAGGAGGGAATGTAATACCTAAATCTAACTGATTCCATTTCAGATTAAACCTCCATCTTGAGAATGAACTAGGCCCGAACCTAGTCCCAGGTTCTGCCCTTAGTTACTTCCCTAGCTACGGCAACAGCCAATCAGTTTAAAACAGGTGCCTATATCCTAAGACGTTCCAGTTAGCAGTTTGCAGTCAGGCCGGATGGGCCAAACCAATTGGGTGCTGACAAGACAGCCTGTACCTATCAGGAGGCTGCCAAGCTAGAACGCCCCAAATTCCACTGTAAGCACAATAAAAAGCCTTGCGATCACGAGCTCGGGGCTCCATATCATCACCGCTGCGTCGGGGTACATTGGAGTCCCTGCTCGAGCTTGTAATAAAAAGACCCTTTTGTACTTGCATCAGTGTCGGCTCCTGGGGGATCTCAGGGGACTCATGAATCGGGCATAATAAGACCGAAAGTGGTCTTATCTTGCAGGGAGGCAAGATGACAGAGAAGTAGGGAGCTCCGTGCATT
This sequence comes from Hyaena hyaena, assembly GCF_003009895.1. Taxonomy (NCBI): domain Eukaryota; kingdom Metazoa; phylum Chordata; class Mammalia; order Carnivora; family Hyaenidae; genus Hyaena; species Hyaena hyaena. The sequence goes on along the minus strand of NW_024082730.1, from coordinate 91,299 downwards.
TTGCTTGCACCCATCTCTCAGAGAAGGCCTGAAGTCAGGACACTGAGCCACAGGAGTTTGGGAAGAGAAAGAGACAGAGTACACTGGGAAGGCAACCTCATAAGTGTGTGAGTGTGAACTGGGGAAGATAAAAGCAGGCCTGGACCTGATACATGGAGGGAGGGTACAGAACCTGGCTTTTGGGCAGCCTCTGTGAGTCAGAGGGAAAAGAAACAGCCACTGAAACTGCTCATAGAACTGTCCGTGGAGAAGAGAAAAACCTTGGTTTGGAAAGAGAGTGTTTTAGTTCTAGCTGGGGTGCTGACTTTGAACTAGATGCCCCCAGTCCCAGAGGACGCCAGGAAAAACTGCTCTGCTGCACTCCCACACAATCCAGGGCAGCGTCCCGGGCAGCACAGAGGCTGTGGGCCAAGGCTGAGTTCCTGGGACTTGACCCCAAGCAGCACTGAGGCTGCGGATCACAGATTGTGCTGCCACTTGACCCCGGTGGATCTGAGGCTGAGCCACTTCCCCCCCAGCCCCCCACCACCTCAACCCCTGGCAGCAGGGAAGCAGTGACCTGCAGGACTGTGTATCTGGCATTATAAATAAAGCACGAGGACTGGGACCTGGAAACGAGGTGGGGCGTGGGGCATAGAACACAACTCACCTTGGCTATGCCCACAGTACAGGGAGACCTGACCCAAGAGAATGATTTGCAGCACTTGGTTCGAGAGGGAACTGGGGCAACGCCATTTTTCTCCCCACAACCACCAAGGCAGGGGCTCTGGGAGCGGCCAGAGGGACACAGTGGAGGCTAAGACCTGCCTACACCAAACCGCACACATCCCCTCTAGAGAGGTGGGGTTTTTTTCCTTTTTTTTTTTTTTTTTTTTTTTTTACCTAAGCCGGGGCAAGGCCAACATGGATGCACTGCCATGATTAATTTCATATAATTCTTTCTATTCAGATATATTCTCCCTTTTCTCATTCATAACCGTCCACTCTGCTGCTCAGGGCACTCTGGTCACTGGTTTGCTTAAACAGTCACATTTAATCCATTCTCTAGATGTACATTCTACACCTCCACACTACCTTTTTTTTCTCTCTCTCTCTGGACCAACCAGACTATATAGTTTCTCTGAGTAACATTATCTTCGTTTCTTTCTCCTCACCGCTAAAAATATTCTATGAATTCCACCTCTGAATATAGCCTCTTAGTTTCTCTGCCTGGTCATTTCATTTCCAAATTCATTCCTCCCCGCTTTGTCATTTCTCTCTTTGTATATGCTCTTCCATCAGCACTGCATATACCTGGCTCTTTATTTGTAGCTGGGAATTTTGGTTTTAGTCGTTTAGACTTTGTCTTTTTTTCTTTTCTTCTTTTTTTTCTTCTTTATTAATTTTTATTTTTATGGTTGGTCTTCCCTCCATCAGCTTTTTTTCTTTTGTTTTGTTTTTTTCTCCCTTCCTTTTTTTCTTTTTCTTTTTCCCTTTCCGTTTGCGTGTTTGTTGGATATATCTGTGCATTTGTGTACCTTTGTTCCCTGTGTGTTGTCTGTCTGTTTTCTTTTCCAGAGCTACCTCAAACACAAGCCAAAGTACACATGGTGGAGAGTCCCAAAACTACTACAGTAGGGAAATAAAATAACCAAAGTTTCAACAAGAGAAACCAAGAGACAACATTCAAAGAACACTTCCTGAACGGACAGGCCCTGGACAGTCAAAGAGCCCTCTATAATACAGCAGCGCCCCCAGGCGCAGAGTGCATAACAAGCTTTTAAAATTGACAAGAGGGCGCCTGGGTGGCTTAGTTGGTTAAGCGTCCGACTTTTGCATAGGTCATGATCTCACGGTTCGTGGGTTCGGGACCCACGTCGGGCTCTGTGCTGACTGCCAGCTCAGAGCCTGGAGCCTGTTTCACTCTGTGACTCCCTCTCTCTCTGACACTCCCCTGCTCACGCTGTCTCTCTCTCTCTCTCCTAGAAATAAATAAAACATTAAAAAAATTAAAGGAAAACAAATAAAATTAACAAGAGATAGAAACCTAATCAAAATGACGAAACGGAAGAACTTTCCTCCAAAGAAATTCCAGGAAGAAATGACAGCTGCTCAAAACAGATATAAGCAACATAACTGAACAAGAATTTACAACAATAGTCATAAAATTAATCGTTGGGCTTGAAAAAAAGCATGGAAGACATCAGAGAAACTATTGTTACAAAGACTATGGAGCTTAAAAATAGATGTGATGAATTAAAAAATGCTATAAATGAGATGCATAATAAAATGGAGGCGTCCAATGCATGGATTGAAGAGGCAGAAAGGAGAATATGTGATTTAGAAGACACAATTATAGAAAAAAAGAAACTGAGAAAAAGAGAGATAAACTGATCCAGGAGCATGAAAGAAGAGTTCGAGAACTCAGCGATTCAATCAAAGGGAACAATGTCCATATCATAGGAATTCCAGAAGAGGAAGAGAGATGGAAAGGTGCTGAAGGAGTCCTGGGACAAATTATAGCAGAGAACTTCCCCAACCTGGGGAGGGAAGTAGATGTTGAAATACAAGAAGCACAGAGAACTCCCCTCAGATGTACCTTGAATCGTTCTTCTCACAACATATAGTGAAACTGGCAAAATATAATGACAAAGAGAATTCTGAAAGCAGCTAGGGATAAAAATGCCTTAACATACAAAGAGGAAACTATCAGAATGGTTACAGATGTATCTACTGAAATTTGGCAGGCCAGAAAGGAATGGCAGGAAATCTTTAAAGTGATGAACAGAAAAAATATGCAGTCAAGAATCCTCTATCCATCAAGCCTGTCATTCAGAATAGAAGGAAAGATAAAAGTCTTTCCAAATAGGAGGGAGGGGCAAGATGGCGGAGAAGTAGGGAGCTCCGTACCTGCACTCGCGACCAGGCATCACAAGGAAAAGATCTGAAGCCATCAAAAACCATACCACACCCAAGAGATTGGGAGAGAAAGGACGCAGACTCCACTGAGAAAGCCGTCTAACGGCTACCTCAAGAAACAAGCCAGAGTACACAAGGTGGAGAGTCCCAAATATCACTACGAATAGGAAAATAAAATAACCATGGTCCCAACAAGAGAGATCAAGAGATACCATCCAAAAAACACTCTCTGAAAGAATAGGCCCTGGACAATCAAAGAGTCTTCTTGGATACAGCAGCGCTCATAGATACAGAGAGCATAACAGGTCTTTAAAACCAACAAGAGCCGGAAAGCTAACTAAAATGATGAAACGAAAGAGCTCTCCTCCAAAGAAACTCCAAGAAGAAATGACAGCTAATGAACTGCGCAAAACAGATATCAGCAGCATAACTGAACAAGATTTTAGAATAATAATGGTAAAATTAATAGCTGGGCTTGAAAAAAACATGGGGGACATCAAAGAAACTATGGCTACAGACAGAATGGAAAATAAAAATAGGCATGAAGAATTAAAAAATGCGATAAATGAG
>NW_024082730.1:0-83499 GCF_003009895.1 Hyaena hyaena | reverse complement strand
GAATGGATCAAGAAGATGTGGTTTATCTATACCATGGAATACTACATGGCAATGAGAAACAATGAAATCTGGCCATGTGTAGCAACATGGATGGACCTTGAGGGTGTTATGCTGAGTGAAATAAGTCAGGCAGAGAAGGACAAATATCATATGTTTGCACATTTAGGAGGATTAGGAGGAACTTAACAGAGGACCAAGGGGGAGAAGAAGGGGGGAAATGGTGGGGGAAAGGGAGAGAGGCAAACCATGAGAGACTCTTGAATGCTGACAAAAACTGAGAACTGATGGATGAAGGGAGGAGGGGGGATGGGCATGGAGGAGGGCACTTGTGGGGATGAGCACTGGGTGTTATGTGGAAACTAATTTGACAATAAACTATTTGTAAAAAACAAAACAAAACAAAAAAAAACAGTCTTTCCAAATAAAGAAAACTTGAAAGAATGCATCACCACTAAATCAGCCCTACAAGAAATCCTGACGTGGACTCTATGATGGAAATGTTGCAAGGGAAGGAAGGTACCAGAGACTCCACCACAAGCATGAATATCACAAAGGACACGGTGACTCTAAACTCATATTTTTCAATAATAACACTCAATGTAAAGGGGCTAAGTGCTCCAATCAAAACACATAGGGTAAAAGAATGGATAAAAAAACAAAATCCATCTATTTGCTATATACAAGAAACTCATTTAAGACTGGAGGACATCTTCAGATTGAAAGAAAGCGGGTGGAGAAATGTATAAAAAGCTACTGGAAGTCAAAAGAAAGCTGGAGTAGTTATACTTATAGCAGACAAATGGGACTTTAAAGTAAAGAAGGTAACAAGGGATGAAGAAGGGCATTACATAATAATTACAGGGTCTATCCTTCAGGAAGAGCTAACAATTATATATGTCTATGCAACAAATATGGAAGCACCTAAATACATAAAACAATGAATCTCAAACAGAAACAACCTTATGGATAAGAATGTGCTAATAGCAGGGAACTGTAATACTCCACTTACAGAAATGGATAGGTCAACTAGGCAGAAAGTCACTAAAGAAACAATGGACTTGAAAGACACATTGGACCAGATTGATCTGACAGATATATTCAGAACTCTACGTCCTGAGGCCATGGAATACACTTTCTACTCAAGTGTGCATGACACATTCTCCAAGATAGATCACATACTGGGGCATAAAGCAGCCCTCCATAAATATAAAAAAATTGAGATCATACCATGTACGATTTCAGATCACAATGCTATGAAACTTGAAATCAACCTCAGGAAGAAGTCTGGAAAACCCCCAAAAACATGGAGGTTAAAGAACACCCTACTAAAGAACGAATGGGCCAATCAAGCAATTAGAGAAGAAATTAAAATTTTTATGGAAACAAAAATGAAAATACAATCCAAACTCTATGGGATGTGGCAAACGCAGCCCTAAAAGGAAAGTACATTGCACTCCAGACTTATTTCAAGAAATTAGAAAAACTGGAAGTACAAAATCTAACAGCAAACCTAAAGGAACTGGTGGGAGAGCAACAGGAGTATGCCAAATCCAGTAGGAGAAGAGAAATATTAAAAATCAGGGCAGAAATAAACAATATAGAAACCAAAAAAAAAAAAAGTTGAACAGATCAACAAAACCAAGACTTGGTTTTTCTGAGAAAATAAGCAAAATTGACAAACTTCTAGCCAGGTTTCTCAAAAAGAATAGAGAGAGCACCAAAATAGACAAAATCATGAATGAAAATTGACTTATTACCACCAACCCCTCAGAAATACGAGCGATTATCAGGGAATACAATGAAAAATTATATGCCAACAAACTAGACAACTTAGAAGAAATGGACAAATTCCTAAACACACATTCACTACCAAAATTCACACAGGAAGATAAGAAAATCTGAACAGACCCATAACTAGTGAGGAAATCGAATCAGTTATCAAAAATCTTCCCAATAAGAACCTGGGCCAGATGGCTTCCCTGGGGAATTCTATCAGTCATTTAAAACAGAGTTAATACCCATTCTTCTCAAGCTGTTCAAAAAATAGAGATCGAAAGACAACTTCCGGAAACATTTTAGGAGGCCAGCATCACTTTGATTCCCACGCCAGACAGACAGCCAGGAAAAAAAAGAGAAATACAGATCAATATCCTTGATGAATACGGATGCAAATATCCTCAACAGGATACTTCCAAATCAAATGCAACAGCACATAAAAAGAATTATCCATTATGATCAAGTGGGATTCATCCCTGTGTTTCAGGGCTGGTGAAATATTCACAAATCAATCAATGTCACACATCACGTCAACAAAAGAAAAGATAAAAACCATATGATCCTGTCGATAGATGCAGAAAAAGCATTTGAAAAGATACAGCATCCTTTCTTAAGAAAGACCCTCGAGAAAGTCGAGATAGAAGGAACTTACTTAAACATCATAAAAGCCATCTATGAGAAGCCCTCAGCTAACATCTTCCTCAACAGGGAAAAACTGAGAGCTTTCCCCCTGAGATCAGGAACACGACAGGGATGTCCACTCTCACCACTGTTGTTTAACATAGTGCTGGAAGTCCTAGCATCAGCCATCAGACAACAAAAGGAAATCAAAGGCATCAGAATTGGCAAAGAAGAAGTCAAACTTTCACTTTTGCAGATGACATGATACTCTCATAGAAAACCCGACAGACTCCACCAGAAGCCTACTGGAACTGATCCAAGAATTCAGCAAAGTTGCAGGGTACAAAATGAACGTACAGAAATCGGTTGCATTTTTATACACCAATAAGGAAGCAACAGAAAGAGAAATCAAGAAACTGATCCCATTCACAATTGCACAAAAAACCATAAAATACCTCGGAATAAACCTAACCAAGGATACAAGAGATCTGTATGATGAAAACTATAGAAAACTTATGAAGGAAATTGAAGAAGACACAAAGAAATGGAAAAACATTCCATGCTCATGGATAGGAAGAATAAATATAGTTAAGATGTCATTACTACCTAAAGCACTCTACACATTCAATGCAATTCCAATCAAAATTGCACCAGCATACTTCTCAAAACTAGAACAAACTATCCAAAAATTTGTATGGAACCACAAAAGACCCCGAATAGCCAAAGTAATACTGAAAAATAAAACCAAAACGGGAGGGATCACCATCCCAGACTTCAGCCTCTACTACAAAGCTGTCATCATCAAGACAGTATGGTATTGGCACAAAAACAGACACATAGACCAATGGAACAGAATTGAGAACTCAGAAGTGGACCCAAAAGTATACAGCCAACTGATCTTTGACAAAGCAGGAAAGAATATCCAATGGAAAAAAGACAGCCTCTTTAACAGACGGTGTTGGGAGAACTGGACAGCAACATGCAGAAGAATGAAACTAGATCATTTTCTCACACCATGCACAAAAATCAACTCAAAATGGATAAAGGACCTGAACGTGAGACAGGAAACCATCAACACCCTACAGGAGAAAGCAGGAAACAACCTCCTTGACCTCAACTGCAGCAATTTCTTACTTGACACATGCCCAAAGGCAAGGGCTTCAAGAGCAAAACTGAAGTACTGGGAACTCATCAAGATTAAAAGCTTCTGCACGGCAAAGGAAACAATCCATAAACCTAACAAGCAACCGACAGAATGGGAAAAGATAGTTGCAAATGACATATCAGTTCAAGGGCTAGTATCTAAAATATATAAGGAACTCATCAAACTCCACACCTGAAAAACAAACAATGCAGTGAAGAAATGGGCAGAAGACATGAACAGACACTTCTCCAAAGAGGACATCCAGATGGTCAACAGACACATGAATTGATGCTCAGCGTCCCTCCTCATCAAGGAAATACAAATCAAAACCACACTGAAATACCACATCACGCTGGTTAGAGGGGCAAAAATGAACAAATCAGAGGAGCCTAGATGCTGGTGAGGATGTGGAGACATGGGCACCCTCCTACATTGTTGCTGAGAATGCAAACGGGTGCGGCCCCTCTGGAAAACAGTGTGGAGGTTCCTCAAAAAGTTAACAATAGACCTCCCCTATGACCCAGCAATAGCACTGCTAGGTATTTACCCAAGGGATACTGGAGTGCTGATGCATAGGGGCACATGTTCCCCAGTGTTCATAGTAGCACTCTCAACAATAGCCAAAACATGGAAAGAACCTAAGTGTCCATAAACTGACCAATGGATCAAGAAGATGTGGTTTCTCTATTCAATGGAATACTACATGGCAATGAGAAAGAATGAAATCTGGCCATGTGTAGCAGCAGGGATGGAACTAGAGGGTTTTATGCTGAGTGAAATAGGTCAGGCAGAGAAGGAAAGATACCATATGTTTGCACATATAGGTGGATTAGGAGGATGCTAACGGAGGACCATGGGGGAGAAGAAGGGAAAAAATGGTGGGGGAGAGGGAGGGAGGCTAACCATGAGAGACTCTTGAATGCTGAGAACAAGCTGAGGGCTGATGGGGGGAGGGAGAAGGGAAGGGGGGTGATGGTCATGGGGAAGGGCACTTGTTGGGATGAGCACTGGGTGTTATATGGAAACCAACTTCACAATAAACTATTTGAGAAAAAAAAAAGGAAAGAAAATAAAATGGAATGGGGCGCCTGGGTGGCTCAGTCAGTTATGCGTCCATCAGGTCATGATCTCGCAGTTTGTGGGTTTGAGCCCTGTGTCAGGCTCTCTGCTGACAGCTATCCCAGAGCCTGGAGCCTGTTTCAGATTCTGTGTCTCCCTCTTTCTCTCTGACCGTCCCCTACTCATGCTGTCTGTCTCTCTCTCAGAAATAAATAAGAAAACATTTAAAAATTTAAAAATAAAAAATAAAATGGATGGAAAACCTAAATTTGAGTCCTGAAACCATAAGTATACTAGAAGATAACACAGGCAATAACTTCTTTGACATTGACTCAAACGACTTTTTTTTTCTATGTATGTCTCCTGAAAGAAAGGAAACAAAAGCAAAAATAAACTATTGGGACTAGATCAAAATAAAAGTTTCTGTACAGGAAAGGAAACAATCAAGAAAATTAAAAGGCAAACTACAGAATTGTAGAAGATATCTGCAAATGATGTGTTTGATAAAGTGTTAGTATTCAAAATATATAAAAACTTATAAAACCCAACACCCAAAAAACAAATAATCAAGTTAAAAAATTAGCAGATGACATGAATAGACATTTTTCAAGGAAGACTGACAGATGCCTAACAGACACATGAAAAATTTGTTCAGCTACACTCATCATCAGGGAAATACAAATCCAAACTACAATGAGATACCACCTTATATCAGTCAGAATGGCTATATTCACTACAGAGGAAAAAAAAAAACAGGTGTTAGCGATGATGTGGGGAAAGAGGAATCTTATACTGGTAGTAGGAATGCAGACTGGTGCATTCACTCTGGAAAACAGTATGAAGGTTCCTCAAAATTTTAAAAATAGAACAACCCTATGGCCCAGCAATTGCACTACTAGATATTTACCAAAAGGATACAAAAATACTGATTCAAAGGGATACATGCACCCCAATGTTATTAGGTATTAGCAATACTAGCCAAATTATGGGAAGAGCCCAAATGTCCATTGACTGAAAAATGGATGAAGAAGGTGTGTATATATACACAATGGAATATTACTCATCCATAAAATAGAATGAAATCTTGCCATGTGCAATGACATGGGTGGAACTAAAGAGTATTATGCTAAGTGAAATAGGTCAGTTAGAGAAAGACAAACACCATTTGATTTCACTCCTATATGGACTTTGAGAAAAAGCAATAATAACAACAGATGAATGTAAGGGGGGGGGGAAAGGAAAGCGAGAGGCAAACCAGAAAAAAATATCTTAATTAGAGTACAAACTGAGTGTTACCAGAGGGGAGGTAGGCAGAAGGATGGATTAAATCGGTTACGTTTATTAAGGACAGCACTTGTTGTGAGGAACACCGGGTGTTGTATGTAAGTGATGAATCACTAAATTCTACACTTGAAACTAAAAATGAAATAAAATAAAGGTTAAATCATCAGCAATTACATGCTATATTTTATTGCTTCTTCATTCTATAATGAAAATAATACTTTTTTGAATTCACATTTATTTTTCTCAACAGGTCCACATTTTAAGTTTCCAGAATTGGTAGATTTGAGCTTTAACAGCAAAATCATTTGAGATTTTACATGTGACCTCCTTTTTCTATGAACAAATCAGTTTCTATTCACAGTTCTAACTCACAGGGAATCTAGGTTCTAAGCATCTCTTTCCACTCCTCAGGCAAGGGAAAGCCCCAGCTCATTCCTCCCTTACACAGGCCAGATCCTAGAGCACTGAGTGCAGTACCACTGCATGCATGTAGGAAACCTCTAAGGCGACACCTATGCATGTAGGATATGTGCATGCTCTGTCTTTTACAATACTAAGCAGTAAACTGAGCCAGTGCTGACCCGTGAAGGCTAGGGTGCTGCCACATCACTTTCTCGTCCTTTATTCTCACTGGAGATTTGGGGCTGAGTCATCATCCTTGCACATTAGGGGTCAGTGGTGGTAAGATGGAGACATAGTCAAAGAAATTCTGCTTCATTCTTGAGTCCAAGCCTGTCCTTCAACCCAACTCAGCTAGAAGGCTCTAAATTGAGGGGTACTGGGAACTAGCCCAGTGAACAATGTTCCAGGTCCTTGTGTCTGTGCCTCATTTAGAGAAAGCCCTGGGGAGAGGGCAGAGTGGCAGTGTAGGGTAGGGGGAAGACGTTGCTTTGTCCTCTGGACAAACACTAGTCCCATACTGTCAGATTCCTGCCAATAACTCCACACACTCACATGTCTCTCCCCCTACTGCAAATGGTAAACACATGTGCCCAAATGTCATAACCCACATTGAAATGTCACATGTGCTCATTCAAATACACATGTCCTCATGTTGCCATGATCTCATCAAGAGACTCACGCTTGGTGTTTGCAGGCATGGTTGGTGGAATCAGCTCATGAGAAGATAAATGTATGTTAGTAGGAGGACTGGTTAAGTCCCCCTGAATTTCAGTCACTTCCTCACACCTGCTTTTCCATCAGGAGCTCATGCACTATGTTAGGTACCATGAAGCCAGTGTTCTAAGTCTTAAACTGGCCCCATGTAGGCAAGGTGTCCTCATTTAGGCTTCATTTTATCTCTCAGCACTTCGTCTTTGACACTGAGACTGTCCAGTGTTGACTTATTGACTTCTGATATTTCTCAGTTGGAATTGGAATCTCAGGTCATCTTCAGTAACTAATCCGATGTCTGTAACTGATTATCGTCTTTCTTTGTTCACAGTGTTATTTTATATACTTCACATTTTACAATTACTTTGAAATATGGAATGTATGTCACTACTGCTCCTTGAGAAATGTTTTTCAGCTATCACTACATTGTATATTTGAAAGGTTTTTCTTTCTTAGAGGATCCCCAGATGTACAGCAGTATCACTACCACTTGCCAATATGTATGTTTTTTTCATTGCACAGAAATTTCACAATTAAAGGCCCATGTCAACAATGAATAGAGCCAAAATGAGATGAGAGAAACTTCTTGTCGGTGATCAGCTTCCAAATATGCCTCCACATGGGCAGGTGGAGTCTCCTCTGTAGCCTCTATAATCCATATAATCTGTATGCTCCACAACAGTTTCTTTAACACTGGAAAATCAATTACCTGTTCCCATACACTCTAGTCATGCACACATTCCTCTGCCATCCCAAAATAAATCCACTACTGAGTTAACACCCATATCACATGGTACCATCACTCAAATTGAACCACAGTGAAAATGTTCATACATAAATTTCTCTCTAACACATGCTCAGGAAATGGGAATGAAAGTCATCATGACAAAGTTAAAATAGATGCAGTAACATGGTTTCTGATTAAGAGATACTTTTACATCAGTTCATCTAAATACTGAATATCTTGGCTAAAAGACTCAGTAATAGACAATGTTAACAATACTGGATCATAGTGAATTATAACACAACATTAAACTTTAAAAACATTAACATAATTTGCAGCTTATTTTTTATTTTTTTATTTTTAAAAATTTTTTTAATGTTTTATTTATTTCTAGGAGAGAGAGAGACAGCGTGAGCAGGGGAGGGTCAGAGAGAGAGGGAGTCACAGACTCTGAAACAGGCTCCAGGCTCTGAGCTGGCAGTCAGCACAGAGCCCGACGCGGGGCTCAAACCCACGAACCGCGAGATCATGACCTAAGCGAAAGTCGGACACTTAACCAACTAAGCCACCCAGGTGCCCCGCAGCTTATTTTTTAATACTCACCTTGAAGTCTAATGGACATAGTTGACAGCATTTATTTGTGCCAGGGGAGTAACATTTTCATGGCTCCTAAATGTAAGTTCCCTATTTCGTAGGTTTATTTTTACCTAACAAATTAAAAATACCAGCCTGAGTAATTTTGCTAACAGAGAAGATTAGATAACAGCCCAGTGTCCCAAAAAGGGACATGGAAACTTCGTCATGAAATATTTAAAGAATTCCTAAGAAAAACTTATTAGAGATGAGAAATGTAGCAGTTTATACTATTCACTACATGAGATGGAAAGCCTCCATAAATGTCTGTTCCTTATAGTGCTTCCATTAGTAATTCTCTAAAAACATACTTCTATCAAAATCCTTTAACCATCAACTACATGATGAAGTTAAAACTCCTTGGCATATGGCTTTTTTTTTTTAATGGACTTTATATTTCAGAGAAGTTTCAATTTCATAGCAAAATTGAATGAAAAGTCCAGAGATTTCTCCCCAATCCCCTGCCCCCACACATGCATAGCCTCCACCATTATCAACATCCCGCAGCAGAGTTGTACATTTGTTACACTCCGTGTATGTACATTCACACATTAGGGTTCACTTTTAGTATTGTACATTCTATAGGTTTTGACAAATGTATAATGACATGTATCCACCATTATAATATCATACAGAGTAGCTTTACTGCCCTAAAAACCCTCTGTGCTCTGCCTATTCATCCCTCCCTCATTCCTAACCCTTGACAAATAGTGATGTTTTAATTTTCTCCATAGTATTGCCTTTGCCAGAATGTCATACAATTAGAATCATACAGCATATAGCCTTCTCAGATTGGCTTCTTTCATTTAGTAAGATGCATTTAAGTTTTTTTGGCCTCAAACCCAAAAACCGTGAGAGTATGACCTGAGCCGAAGTCGGAACTCAACTGACTGGCACCCACATTTAAGTTTTATCCATATTTTTTCATTGTTTGGTAGCTCATTTCTTTTTAACACTACGAATAACATTCTATTCTCTGGATGTACCAGCATTTGGTGTTATTAGTGGTATGGATTTTGGCCATTCTAATAGTTGTTCAGTAGTATTTCATTGATGTTTTCATTGGCATTTCCCTGATGATATATGATTGAACATCGTTTCATGTGTTTACTTGCCAGCTATGTGTCTTCTTGGGTGATGTATCTTTTAAGTTCTTTGGCCCATTTTTTTTGTTTGTTTTTATTTTTGGCTTAAGTACTATACATTTATTTCTCACAGTTATGGAGGCTGAAAGTTCAAGATCAAGGTACCAGGAAGGTTGGTATCTCCTAAGGCTTATTTTCTTGGCTTGCAGATGACCACCTTCTTGCTACTTCTTCACAGCACCATCCCACTGTGAATATGTTCCCCTGTAGTCTCTTAGATTATATGTCCTAATCAACTCTTGTTATAAGGACAGCAGTTAGTTTCAATTAGGGGCCACACTAAGAGCCTCATTTTATCATAATTACCTTTTAAAATGCCCAGCCTACAAATAGAGTCACATTATGAGCTAAGAGTGATTTGAGTGTGCATGAACAATTACCATCTCAGAATGCAGGAAGCTCAAATATACTTGGGATGGAGGAAGAGAGCAGGGTAACTACCATCTCCAAACACAAGTGTTCCAAGCACACAGGTCTCCATTACAGAAGAGCAAGCTTTCCTTCAAGATATAAGAAATTAATTGCAGTGAGCCCATGAACAAAGGGGGAGCTAACCGCAAATTACTGAGCAATGACCACATGATACCTCTATTGTCTGTGACTCCAGCCCCTTTTCTCTACTTCCCCTACCCCTAGAAGTGAGGCTGGAATTTTGGCCCATTTTTAACCTGGGCTTTCCCCCCTTATTCTTGAGATTTAAGAGTTCTTTGTGTATTTTAGATAGCAGTCCTTTATCAGAGTTGTCATTTGCAAATATTTTCTCCTAGTCTGTGATATATCTTTTCATTTTCTTGACAATGTCTTCTGCAGAGCAAAAGTTTTAATTTAATGAAGTCCAGCTTATTAATTCTTTTTTCATGGATTGTGCCTTTGGTGTCATCTAAAAAGTCATAGCTAGGAGCGCATGGGTGGCTCAGTTGGTTAGCATCTGACTTCAGCTCAGGTTATGATCTCACAGTTCGTGGGTTCGAGCCCCACGTCAGGCTCTGTGCTGACTGATAGCTCAGAGCCTGGAGCCTGCTTCAGATTCTGTGTCTCCCTCTCTCTCTGACCCTCCCCTGTTCATGCTGTCTCTCTCTCTCTCAAAAATAAATAAAACATTAAAATTTAAAAAACTAAAAAGTCACAGCTAAATCCAAGGTAATCTAGGATTTTCTTCTATGTTAACTTCTGGGAGTTTGATAGTTTTGCATTTTATATTTAAGTCTGCAATTCGCTTTGAGTTAATTTTTCTTAAGGGTGTAGCATTCAGGTCTAGATTTTTTTCCAGTTATTCCAGCACCATTTGTTGAAAAGACTACCTTTGCTTCATTGTACTGTCTTTGATCAGCTGACTATATTTGTATAGGTCAGATCTTGAACTCTCTACTCTGTTTCACTGGTGTATTTGTTAATTCTTTCACCAATACCACACTGTCTTGATTACTATAACTTTATAGTAAATCTTGAAGTCAGATAGTCAGCTTTGAAGTCAATCCTCCAGCTTTCTTCTTGTCCCTCAATATTCTAATAACTGTTCTATATTTCTTGCATCTCCATATAAACTTTATATAAGTTTGTCAATATTCACAAAATAACTTGCCATGATTATGATTGTGATTGCAATGAATCTATAGAACAAGTTAGGAAGAATTGACATCTTGATACTATCAAGTCTTTCTATTCATGAACACGAAATATCTTTCCATTTATTTTGTTCCTCTTATAGATATAGACATATCTAAGTACTTCATTTTGAGGTGTGCTAATGTAAACAGTATTGTGTTTTTAATTTCCAATTCTACTTTTTAATTACTGGCATGCAGAAAAGTGATTGGCTTTTATATATTAACCTTGTGTCCAACAATATTGCTATAATTCTTATTAGTTCAAGGAAGTTTTTGGCTAATTCTTTCAGACATTATGGATTGATGATCAATCATATGATCTATAAGCAAAGACAGTTTTATTTCTTCCCTCCTAGTCTGTATACCATTCTTGGCCTTTCTTGTTTAAAATTGTTTGATATTTGGGGCGCCTGGGTGGCTCAGTCGGTTGCGCATCCGACTTCGGCTCAGGTCATGATCTCGCTCACAGTTTCCAGCTGTGCTGACAGCTCAGATCCTGCTTCCTGCTTCAGATTCTGTGTCTCCCTCTCTCTCTGCCCCATGCCTGCTCACACTGTCTCTCTCTCAAAATACACAAACGTTAAAAATTGTTTAATGTTTATTAAACCAAAGACAGAAAGAGCACGAGTGGGGGAGGCGCAGACAGAGAGGGAGACACAGAATCTGAAACAGGAAGCAGGCTCCAGGCTACCAGCCATTAGCACAGAGCCCAACGCGGGGCTCGAACGCAGCAACCATAAGATCATGACCTGAGCTGAAGTCTGACACTCAACTGACTAAGCCACCCAGGTGTCCCTACTTTTCCTGTTTTATTGCATTAGCTAAGACATTCAGTACTATGTTTTCTTCAAAGCAGTGGTGAGATGGGACATGGTTCATTCAAAAGCAATAGAATTAATTAGGACATATTCCTTCTGTTTCTATTTTCTGAAAGAAATTGTGTAGAATTGGCATAATTTTTTTCTTTAAATGTTTGATATAATTCCAAATCTTTGATACAATATCAATGAACCCATCTGGGCCTGGGGCTTTCTCTTTCGGAAGGTTATTAATTATTGATTCAATTTCTAAAATAGATATAGACCTATTCAGATTATTACTTCCTTTGTGAGTTTTGGCATATTGTATCTTTCAAGAAATTGGCATTTTATCTAGGTTATCAAATTTGTAGGCATAGAATTGTTCATAATATTTCTTGATTATCCTTTTAGTTTCCATGGGATCTGTAGTGATGTTCCTGCTTTCATTTCTCAAACAAGCAATTGTGTCTTCTCTCTTTTTTCTCAGTTTGCCTGGAAGCTTATTGTTTTAATTGATCTTTTTCAAAGAACCAGAAATTTGCTCTAAGAAAACTCCTTCATTTTTTTAATGTTTTTATTTAAATTTCAGTTAGTTAACATAGTGTTATATTAGTTTCAGGTGTACAATATAATGATTCAACATTTCCATACAACACCTGGTGCTCATCACAAGTGTATTTCTTTTTTTTTTTAATGTTTTATTTATTTCTAGGAGATAGAGAGAGAGACAGTTTGAGCAGGGGAGGGTCAGAGAGAGAGGGTGTCACAGACTGAAACAGGCTCCAGGCTCTGAGCTGGCAGTCAGCACAGAGCCCGATGCAGGGCTCGAACCCACGAACCGTGAGATCATGACCTAAGCAAAAGTCGGACGCTTAACCAACTAAGCCACCCAGGCACCCCAACAAGTGTATTTCTTAATTCCCATCACCTATTTAACATATCCCCTCACCTACCTCCCTTCTGATAACCATCAGTTTGTTTTCTGTAGTTAAGAGTCTGTTTCTTGGTTTGCATCTAGCTTTTGCTTTCATTGACTTTCTCCATTGATTACCTGTTTTCAATATCATTGACTTCTGCTCTAATTTTTATTATTTCTTTTCTACTTGTTTTCTATTTAATTTACTCTTCTTTTCTAGTTTCCTAAAGTGGAGGCTGAGATTACTGAGTTCATATTTCTCTTCTTTTTTAATATATGCATTCACTGCTATAAATTTTCATCTAAGCACTACTTTTGCCATTTTAATTAGTTGTGTTTTCATTTTCATTTAGTTCAAAATAATTTTTAGTTTCTCTTGAGATTTCTTATTTGACTTATGTGTTATTTAGAAATATGCTGTTTTAGTGTGAAGGCTCCTCAAAAAATTAACAATAGAACTCCCCTATGACCCAGCAATAGCACTGCTAGGAATTTACCCATGGGATACAGGAGTGCTGATGCATAGAGGCACAGGCACCCCAATGTTCATAGCAGCACTTTTAACAATAGCCAAATCATGGAAACAGTCTAAATGTCCATCAGCAGACGAATGGATCAAGAAGATGTGGTCTATCTATACAAAGGAATACTACTTGACAATGAGGAAGAATGAAATCTGGCCATTTGTAGCAACATGGATGGAACATGAGGGTTTTATGCTAAGTGAAATAAGTCAGGCACAGAAGGACAGATACCATATGTTTTCACTCATATGGGGAACAGGAGAAATTTAACAGAGGACCATGGGGGAGGGGAAGGGAGAAAAATAGATCAGGAGAGGAAGGGAGGCAAATCATAAGAGACTCTTAAATACTGAGAACAAACTGAGGGTTGATGGGGGTGAGGGAGAGGGGGGAAATGGGTGATGGGCATGAAGGAGAGCAATTGTTGGGATGAACACTGGGTGTTACATAGAAACCAACTTGACATTTAACTATAAAAGAAAAAAAAAGAAATATGCTGTTTAATCTCCAAGTATTTGGGAGATTTTCCAGCTATTTTAGGTTATTGATTTCTGATTTAATTCCTTTGTGGTCTCATATTACTTACATTCTTTTAAATTTGTTAAGGTGTGCTTATGGCCCAGATTGTGATTTATCATGGAGAATGCTCCAAATGAGCTTGAAAAGAATGCTTATTCTGTTGTTATTGAATAAAATAATTTATTCATGTCACTCACATCCAGTTGATTGATAATATTATTGAGTTCAATTATGTCCTTACTGATTTTCTGGCCTATGGCACCTGTCCATTTCTAATAAAGAGGTGTTGAAGTCTCCAACTGAATTCTTCCAATCATTTCTGCTTGAAATTCTATAAATTTTTAAACAACAGTGGTGAGAGTGGACATCCCTGTCGTGTTCCTGATCTCAGGGGGAAAGCTCTCAGATTTTCCCCGTTGAGGATGATGTTAGCTGAGGGTTTCTCATAGATGGCTTTTATGATGTTTAAGTAAGTTCCTTCCATCCTGACTTTCTCTAGGGTCTTNATCCTGACTTTCTCTAGGGTCTTTGTTAAGAAAGGATGCTATATTTTGTCAAATGTTTTTTTCTGCATCTATAGACGGGGTCATATGGTTTTTCTCTTTTCTTTTGTTAATGTGATGGATTTCAATGATTGATTTGCGAATATTGAACCAGCCCTGTCACCCAGGAATGAATACCACTTGATCTTGGTGGATAATTCTTTTTATGTGTTGTTGGATTCGATTTGCAAGTATCTTGTTGAGGATTTTTGCATCCGTATTCATCAAGGATATTGGCCTGTAGTTCTCTTTTTTTGCTGGGTCTCTGTCTGGCTTGGGAATCAAAGTAATGCTGGCTTCATAAATGAGACGGGAAGTTTTCCTTCGATTTCTATTTTTTGGAATAGCTTAAGAAGAATGGGTATTAATTCTGTTTTAAATGTCTGGTGGAGATACGACTGACCCAGGATTGGGTCAGTTACAAGACAGAGGGGGAAATGTAAGGACACAAGTCTAAACGTCTAAACCAAACTGACTCCATGACAGGCTTTAAGTTTCCCCTCTAAACTAGAAGGCCTGAGTTTCAGCTTCCCCGAAACTGTCAGGCAGTTACACATTGCCCAAGGCAGGAGAAACCACCCTTGCAATACCCAATCAAGAAAGGCCAGCGACCACCCTCCACATTACTAAGGGAGAGGCCTGGAGATAGAAACTATAGGTAGGACCCTGTTACCTAATGTTAAAGTTAACCCGTTAGTCGCCGAACAAGACCCTAGGCTCGCTCTGTGATTGGTTGAATTTAAAGGTACTCTAAATGTTGTAATTGGATCCCGCCAAAAGTAACGAATACTCTAGACAATGTGTATGGTTAAACCCGCTGTCAATGATGTTGTATAATTATGATTGGATCACTGTTCCCATGTCACAACTTCTGTAACTCCCCCATCACAAACCTCATAAAACCCCTACTCTGCCCTTGTTCAGGGCTCTCAGCATGGATCCATTGCATTGGTGAGGTCTGTGAGCCCGTGCTTAAGCCCGTAATAAAGCCCTTTGCTTTTGCAAAAATAAAAATAAAAAAATAAATGTCTGGTAGAATTCCCCATGGAAGCCGTCTATCCAGGGCTCTTATTTGTTGGGAGATTTTTGATAATTGATTCAATTTCCTCACTAGTTATGGGTCTGTTCAGATTTTCTTATCTTCCCGTGTGAATTTTGGTAGTAAATGTGTGTTTAGGAATTTGTCCATTTCTTCTAAGTTGTCCAATTTGTTGGCATATAATTTTTCATAGTATTCCCTGATAATTGCTTGTATTTCTGAGGGGTTGGTTGTAATAAGTCCATTTTCATTCATAATTTTGTCTATTTGAGTGCTCTCTCTTTTGTTTAACATAGTGCTGTAAGTCCTAGCATCAGCAATCAGACAACAAAAGGAAATCAAAGGCATCAGAATTGGCAAAGAAGAAGTCAAACTCCCACTTTTTGCAGATGACATGATACTCTACGTGCTACCCAGGCACCCCAAAAGAGAGTCTTAATTACAGAGAACAAACTGATGGTTATGAGGGAAAGTGGGTGGAGGGATGGGTTAGAGAGGTGATCACCTGCTTTCTTTTTCTCTACAAGCCAGTAAGTTTCACTACTTCTCTGTTGTTATCATGGGGCCAGAAGACAGAAAGGAGGATATGAACACTGTCAGCCTGCTACCCTTAGCCACAAGCTTGGCCTTTATAGAGCCAAGCACTATACAGCTGCCAGTTACAAGTCTCCCTAATTCTATGTCTGGTTGGAGCGATGTCTTCCTTAAGACTCTCAAAGACATTATGGATGAAATAATACTACAAAGGATGCTGTGAACAATATTTCCTAACTACTATGCAGGTTTTGATGTAACCCCAGGAATTCTAGGTTAGTAGAATAAAATGTCATTATCCTGAACAACAACAACAACAACAACAACATAGGTGATGAGGATTAAGGAGGGCACTTGTTGTGATAAGCACCAGGTGTTGTATGGAAGTGTTGAATCACTAAGTTGTACACCTTAAACTAATATTACACTCTATTACCTAACTGGAATTTAAATTAAAACTTGAAAAGCAAATATATAAATACTTTAAAAGTAACAATAAAATAAAATAAGATGGTATCAAACAGCATCACATACTACAGAGAAATCCTTCGTGAAAGGAAGAGTTAATCAATACCACAAACTTCATTGTTGTCTTATTTGAAGAAATTGCCACAACCACCCAACCTTCAGCAATCACCACCACCCTGACCAGTCAGTAGCCATCAACATTACAATAAAACCTTCCATCAACAAAGGATTATGAGCTTCTGAAAGCTCAGATGATGGTTATCAACTTTTAACAATAATGTATTTTTAAATTAATGTATGTACATTGCTTTTTTTAGACATAATGCTATTGCACACGTAATAGATTTCAGTATAGTGTAAACATAACTTTTATATGTATGGGGAGCCCCATAAATTCATTTGACTCACTTCATTGCAATATTTGCTTTATTGAGGTGGTCTGGAACCAAACCCACAATATCTCCAAGATATGCCTGTATATTTATGGCTTCTGAATATTCCACCTTCAGAAAATTGGATGCACTCTGATCATGGAGGATATTTTTAGAAACTTCCCAAGCTGATAATCTTCTGGTCTGATCCTTCTATTCTAATGAGAATTTCCCCAGGTCCTATGGTGATGATACTATGATTCTAATATTTCATGTTTTCTTTGGTGCTTCTCAAGCTTCTGTGAAATGTCTTCAGGTACAAAGTTTACTTTAAGTGTAAAGCAGGATATGACTGTTCTCTGAAGAACAATGTGTGTAATGAGTAAAAGGTAAGTCCACTTCCCCAACCCTTTCATTCTAAATATTCACTGCTTCCTGACTAATCTAAGCTACTTTTTAAAATCTCCTAATCCAATGACAGGAGAGGTACCAGTGCTACCTCAAGATATAAAATGTCTTTGTTTTTGGTGGCCTATTCTTCTGCATCTGTGAATTTAATGCTTGGGTTTTTAATTGGGTTCTGTGCTGACAACTAGCTCAGAGCCTGGAGCTTGCTTTGGATTCTGTGTATCCCTCTCTCTCTGACCCTCCTCTGCTAACGTTCTCTCTCTCACATAGAAAGAAATAAAAACATTAAAAATTTTTAAAAAGTGAGTTGACTATGAGCCAATGAAGCCTCAAAATAGCCCCTTCCTGAGCACAATCACACTCTATGGACTCAATGATTGCTTCCCCTACATCAGAGATTAAATAACCTTTTCATGGGAGAGAATGGCACAGAATTTTGAGAATTCATGCCATTTCTAAATCCATCTGTCTTCTGCAAAAAGCAACAAAAAAAGTCTAAGATCCATTTGGACATTCAATTTTTGCCTCTCAATAGAATGGTGACTGAGATTTGGGAAAGTTGATACTAGCTGGTCTATCACACAGTAACTGGCCCCTGACATTCACTTATAGTATAAATAACTATAAAACTGTACAAAAATTCATTAAGGGATTGTTTGGGGATATTGGATGGCAGGGAGTGTAGAACTGTGATCTTTGAGAGAAAGAAATCTATAAGATGAAACCACTGTTTTCCACAGCATGCTGCCCCGTTCCACGTGGTGACACAAGGAGTTGGAACGTAAATGAAGACAGATGCTTTGGTGAGTTGAGGAGACTGAGGTTTGCAGCTGCTGAAGCACTTCAAATTTGCAGGTCTTATCTCCAGAGAAAGGAGTTCTTCTTCAAGACTCCATGAAGCCTGTGGTGGAGCATGTGCTGGGGGAGGAATGCCTAAATCTTGCTGAACATTTTGAGTATTCAGTTCAGATGACTGACGGACCAGGTGTTAGGGATAAAGTACTCTTCCCTAGAACTAAGTTCAAAACTGATACCCACCCTCACAAAGAATGAAAACAAGTCCGACAGACCCAAAGGATCCAATAGTAACTTAACTGGCTGCCAGAACAAAATTGAACAACCTTTATGGAATATGACAAAGTCCAAATTTTAAGCAATGTACTGTTCACAATGTTCTACACAAAAGAAAAACATTTTTTAAATTTTTTCAACGTTTATTTATTTTTTAGAGAGAGAGAGATACAGACAGACTGAGCGTGAGCAGGAGAGGGGCAGACAGAGAAGGAGACACAGAATCCGGAGCAGACTCCAGGCTCGAGCTGTCAGCACAGAGCCTGATGTGGGGTTCTAACTAATGAACGGTGAAATCATGACCTGAGCTGAAGTCAGTCACTTAACCAACTGAACCAGCCAGGCACCCCTAAAACAAAAAATTTTCTAGACGTGCTATGAAGCAGGAAAGAGTGAACAAAAATCAAGAAAAATGACAATTAATAGAAACTGATCACAAGATGTGTAAGCTGTTGAAATTAGCAGAAAACTGAAAAAAAAAAAGCCCCAGTACCCCTCCTTTCCTGCCCTCACAAGCACAACCATCCCCAGTGATTCATGTGAATCTATGAGGTTTGTTTAATAACTTGCTCAAAGTTAAATAGCCAGTGTTGGAGCCAGAATTTGAACCCAGAAATTTTTTTCACTATACTGTGAGGTTGGTCTACTGATTATTAGTATTATTAGTAGTATTAGTGATCATTTTATGCATAAACCTCTTACACAGTATCCTCATTTTGCATGATATTAAATGAAATAATAATAGACTAAACTGTTTTACATTAAATATTTTATACATTTATTTTTAATGCAATCCCATAAAGAGAGAGAGAGAGAGAAAGGGTAAGAATGGGCATGTGGTTTAGGGAGACTACCTTCTTTTTCAGTATTGTTTGTCCCTCTGCCTCTATTTTTTTTCCCAGTGAGCCTGAAATGAAGATGTAGAGTTCAGACTCTTGCCTGGTGAGGGGGCTCTGAGGCTTTCTGACATGAATACTGGCTTCAAATGACTGCCATGACCTGCCACAGGGTGACACTGTGTTCCATGCATCACCCCATGTGTGAACTTATATGCTTTATTTTACAGGTCTTTATTATGTGGAAGCATATCCCAAATATAGAGGGAACAAGACGAGGTCACATCAGTTGGCAACTGCAGTATATGAACCAAAAAGGGTCTATACCCAGTTCATTCATCTTGACACATATCACTGTAATTTCCAGCAAAATCTGCTCTCTCTAGTACCAGGCAGGGACTCAGCGGTATCTATAGTGCCATTCAAATGAATCTTAAAAAACCAAAATCTTAAGTTGGAGGCAAGATGGCTGAGAAGTAGGGAGCACCGTACATTTTGCCTGCACTCATCTCTCAAACAGAGAAAGCCTGAAGTCATAGGACACTGAGCCACAGGAGTTTGGGAAGAGAAAGAGACAGAGTACACTGGGAAGGAAACCTCATAAGTGCATGAGTGCGAACTGGGGAAGATAAGGGAGCACCTAAATATTTAAAACAATTGATCACAAGCAGAAACAACCTTATAGATAAGAATGTGCTAATAGCAGAGGACTTTAATACTCCGCTTACAGCAATGGATAGATCAACCAGACAGAAAATCACTAAAGAAACAATGGACTTGAATGACACAATGGACCAGATGGATCTGACAGATATATTTAGAACTCTGTATCCTGAGGCCAAGGAATTCACTTTCTTCTCAAGTGCACATGGCACATTCTCCAAGATAGATCACATACTGTGACATAAGGCAGCCCTCAATAAATATAAAAGAATTGAGATCATACCATGCACACTTTCAGATCATAATGCTTTGAAACTTGAAGTCAATCACAGGCAGAAGTCTGGAAAACCTCCAAAAACATAGAGGTTAAAGAACACTCTACTAAAGAATGAATGGGCCAATCAGGCAATTAGAGAAGAAATTAAAAAATATATGGAAACAAATGAAAATGAAACTACAACAATCCAAAATCTATGGGATGCAGCAAAGGCAGTCCTAAAAGGAAAGTACATTGCACTCCAGGCCTATTCCAAGAAATTAGAGAAAGCACAAGTGCAAAATCTAACAACTCGCCTAAAGGAACTAGAGGCAGAGCAACAAGAGCACCCCAAAACCAGTAGAAGAAGAGGAATAGTAAAAATCATAGCAGAAATAAACAACATAGAGACCAAAGAAACAATTGAACAGATCCATGAAACCAAGAGTTGGTTCTTTGAAAAAATAAACAAAATTGACAAACCTCTAGCCAGGCTTCTCAAAAAGAAAAGAGAGAGCACACAAAAGACAAAATCACGAATGAAAATGGAATTATTACAACCAACCCCTCAGAAATACAAGTAATTATCAGGGAATACTATGAAAAATTATATGCCAACAAATTGGACAACTTAGAAGAAATGGACAAATTCTTAAACACACACTCACTACCAAAATTCACACGGGAAGAAATAGAAAATCTGAACAGACCCATAACTAGTGAAGAAATCGAATCAGTTAACAAAAATCTCCCAACAAATAAGAGCTCTAGACCTGATGGCTTCCGTGGGGAGTTCTACCAAACATTTAAAATGGAATTAATACCAATTCTTCTCAAGCTATTCCAAAAAATAGAAATTGAAGGAAAACTTCCAGACTCATTTTATGAAACCAGCATCACTCTGATTCCCAAACCGTGGGGGAGAAGAAGGGAGAAATAGTGGGGGAGAGTGAGAGAGGCAAACCATGAAAGACTCTTGAATACTGAGAACAAACTGAGGACTGATGGGTGTAGGGGGGAGGGGGGAGTTGGGCATAGAGGAAGGCACTTGTGGGGATGAGCACTGGGTGTTATATGGAAACCAACTTGACAATAAACTATTTGTATAAATTTTTTTTTTAAAAATCAAAATCCTTTACAAAATATCTAAATGCAACACTTCCTGCAAATTAATGTGCTTTCAGGGCAACTCTACAATAAATGTAATATGAACACCTTGATCCTTCAAAGGAAATTTATGTGGTGAACACCTTCTCCAACTGTCCTTACAAGAAATGGAAGGGAAACATGGCAGAGGAACCATAAGAATCACTAGGCCAGCCTCATTGCCCTGTGACCCCTGACCCTCTTCCACACATTAACAATAAATAACCTCTCCCTGCAGTAGTCTTCCTGGAATCTAGGTTACTATGGTTAAAGAAGAAGCATTGATCTGAGAAGTAATGTTCACTAGTAACATAAACAGTGACAATAATAACTAACATTTATTGACCATGTACTATATTTCAGGCATTTTGGTAAGGGCTTTGCATGGACTCTTTCCTTTAATTTTCCAAACCACACTGTGAGTTAGGTTATTATTGAAATTTCACTGTGGAAGCACCTGAAGTTGAAAATACAAAAGCAATTCTCTTAAGGTCCCATGGCCCAAAAGTGAGGCACATAGGATTTGGCCCCAGGTCTGTTTGCAGCACCCTCACTCTTAATGCTATGCCAGTGTTTCCTGAACTTCAGTAATCATATATTCACCACCTTTACTCTTTTTGCCATATTTGACCATGGTAAATACTACTGTAATACCAAATGCCTCTGATGTACATAATATTTCATTTGCATGTACTATATCTTTGCTAAGAATTTTATTTTTTAAATTTTTTTAGTGTTTATTATTTATTTTTGAGAGAGAGACAGAGTGCAACCAGAGGAAAGGCAGAGAAAGAGAGAGGGAGACACAGAATCCAAAGCAGGCTCCAGGCTCTGAGCTGTCAGCACAGAGCCTGATGGGGAGCTCAAACTCATAAACCTCAAGATCATGACCTAAGCCGTACTCTGACGCTTATGCGAATGAGACACCCAGGTGCCCCTAATTTATTAATCTCATTATTGTAATTTTTCCTTGAGTTAAATCATTATACATTAATAAATATATTTTAAATTAAGCTTTATATCATTACCATAAGTGATAATCCCTCATTGCTTGCCATAAGTGACAAGTGACCATAAAAAATTTAAGTGGGACAAAATGTATCATTGGAAAAATGACTAAATATGTATTAACATTTTTAAATGATTCATCCAAATGTACCACTGTTCCCATTTTATGTGCCATTTGGGTTGGGCATAATTTTGGTAGATTTTATCAATGTGAGGAAATCCTCTGTGGTTCAATGCCTTATGGATATATAACAAAATTTAATTTCTGGACCTACAAAGGCAGGGAAAATGGTGACTACACCAAAATACTGACTTCTCTTGTGAGGAACTGACTGGGTGACAAAATGATTTTCCTCACTCTCCCTTTGATTCATGCCTTTTTAGACTGTGAGAACTGGTTTGTG
Source organism: Hyaena hyaena (assembly GCF_003009895.1). NCBI lineage: Eukaryota > Metazoa > Chordata > Mammalia > Carnivora > Hyaenidae > Hyaena > Hyaena hyaena. The sequence continues at coordinate 60,888 of NW_024082730.1, read as the reverse complement.
AAATTTCTCCTCCCCAGTCCAGGGTACATGGATTCACTGGTGACCTGGACATGTGCCATTTTAGCTTCCTCTCTAATCCCAGAGCCTTGCATAGTAGTTGGAGAACGCAAAGTTCTTAATAAATATTTGTCAAATAAATTCTCTTAAGTCTTTGCAAATTCTGTTTCTTCTTCTTGGAATGTCATTTGCACAACTTTGATAGCTGATAAACTCCAACTCAAACTTAAAAATTGGGTACAAGTGGGGTGCCTGGGTGGCTCAGTTGGTTAAGCACTGGACTTCAGTTCAGGTAATGATCTCGTGGTTCGTGAGTTCAAGCCCCACATTCGGCTCTCTGATGGCAGTGCAGAGCCCACTTTAGTAACTTTGTCCCCCTCTCTCTGCCCCTCCCCCACTTGCTCCCACTCTCTCTCTCTCTCTCTCAAACATTAAAAAAACCCCAAAAAACTAGTACAAGTGCTCCTGACTTTCTCAGCAAGTTGTTCTCTCTTTTATGTTTTCATCAAATATTGCCATCGTGTTGCCACCTTTATTATAGGTGTTGTGGGGTTGCATTAAAGCCTGTTTCTCCTACCAGACTCTGAAGTTTTCATAACAATGACAATTTCTAGTTCATCTTTGTAAAAGTTCTTCAATTTCTATAGCACTCTTTATTCTTTTGAATAATCTTATGTTTTCAGTCCTATTTTCTAAATCACATTGGGCATTACTATGGTATAAAAGAGTCTTACCATCGATTTTGTGTGCCATATGTTTATTCAAACATTAGCCCTACTCCTAGAGCCACACCAAGTCCTTTTACCATCCCTAGTCCTGGAGATTGCTAAAATACTTAAGCCTCATTTAAGCTTCTTCTTTCCCTCAGGTTTCAATCTCTAAACTCAGTTACTTGACTAGATACAATAAAAACTAAGTGTACCTTTTGTTTTATTCTTCAGATAAAGAAGAAAAGCACCTTCAGCAACAGCATTATCTGAAAATTCAACTGTGAAAAATATTTGGGGGGCATATATCATCTCGTGGCTTTTATCAAATCCACCTTTGAACAAATTAATTTCTATCTAAGGTCTTTACAAATTTCTCTGAGTTCATTGTGGTAAATGTAAATGGGGAGAAAGGCAGGGTGAACAGGAAGAGGAATGGTGGCCCTGGGAAATTTTGATTCGTTAAGATGCTCAAAAAATAATATTAATCCTCATATATTCATCCACCACTCATTTTACTCTAACAGATGTCCCCACCAATCCCTTTTTTGAAAAGAAAGCCTGTAGAAAAAACCGTCCACTCTAAGCCATCAACATCTCTATTAATCCCCAAGACTCAAAAGCATTAAGTAACTTGCCCAAGATCAATTAGCCAGTAAGTAGTGACTTTATTGGCCAGAAAAAATCTTAATTATTTTTTATCACACATTTTATTATTCACAAATCTTTTTCACAATAATCCTTTTTGAAAATATTAATTTTTGAGAATTTTTGAGAATCTTGTGAGATATTCTACTAGAAACATCAGATAAGCATTTGGATGAATGGATATGAGTTCATAGAAGAGTTCTGAAATGGAGATGAAGTTTAAAAGTCATAAATATAAAAACAGTTTCAATCCTATTCTTTAGCCATGTCTCATGTCCAAAGCTGATGAGAAGCAAAGAAAAATAGGCAACTGACAAAAGAGGTTGCTATACAACATATGAGAAAAGCTAAACAAAATTGATTTGGTTCCATAGATCAAATGCTGTGGTCCAAGCAAAGAGCTTCCTTAAGGAAAAAAAGAAAGAGAAAATAAGAGTAGAAAAAATTCCAGAGAGATCTGCAGTTGACTGGGAAAAGTACAAGTTCATTGTTAGATAAGAACATATCACAGTCATATATCATTCTATGATTTAAGCAAACAAACACTTTCTTATGTCATCCTGGCAGCACAGCATCATTTTGGCCTTTTGTAATACCTCTGTGAATGTGAGCAATATATTATTCTTATTACTTTATGGAAGTAGTCTTGAGTGGGAAAATAATAGGAATAATTTTAAGCCATGATACATGCTGCTGCAAAATTGCCCTCCTAAAATATTTTATTGGTTTACATTCCAAATAGTAGTGCATAAAAACACCCATTGACCACCTCCTTACCAAAACTGGATATTCCTTCCTTCTTAAATGTTTTTGATTTAATCCTTTTTACAGAAGGATGAATTATTAATCCTCTCTACCTCCCCATCTACTCTCCTCTGTGCACAGGGAAGTGGTAGAATCTAAAATAATAATAATAATAATAATAATAATAATAATAATGATTTTGGGGGTACACTTCATTGACAAAAAATGACACCACAAAATATTAATGCAACTTCTGGCTGGAGGTACACAGTAATGGAGACCATTGCAACAAGTGAAAAGTCAACACATCTTGCTAACTGAGGATGAAAAATTTTTACAAGCTTGGTAATATTGTAAATTACTTCAGAAGCACCTTTTGCAGTCATGTTTTCCAATTTTGACCAGTCCACATTTCACTTTTCAAAATATTTCCCAACACAGAAAAATACGTCATTTTTCTGACTGTAACTTTCATATGTACTACATCTATGAGTTCTGAGAAACAGTATGTCCCTTAAACTCAAACAACTGGAGGCTCTACCCTGGCTTTGTTCTTGCCTTGTCCCTCACCATGGGATGAGAAATCAGGGATAAAATAGGGGTGCCCACCTAAAGCCCACACTCTCCTTCTACCATATTTTAAGTATGTGAAATTCTGGAATTCCTTGCCCAAATTATCACAAGCCAGCCTCCAAGTCCTTTTCCCAAGTTTTTCCACTAGAGGATAAACTACGACATAATAATGTGCACCTCAGGCTTGAAGGATCATCCAGGTACAGGTATTTATGTTGGAAGTGAATGTAGATATATCTTGGACCTGGAAGGCTAAGGTGTCTATGGTATCTACGTGAATGCACATGAGAACCTTTGTATTGAGGAGCAGAGATTGACATGGGAAGAGAATCAGTGCAAGGAATGGGGCAGGAAATACCAATTTTCTTCTTTTCCTATACCATATAAATATTAGGATCATACCTGTTGATTTACATCAAAATTGTCTTTAAACCTACAAATAAATAAAGCTAATTTCTACCTGTTCTCTCAGCAGCTGCAATAAAAAGGCAAAATGTACATTTCCCCCACACTATTCATCCTATAAGTGCAAAAGATAAAGTCAAACTCTCTCAACCTTCATTCTATCCTCTTTCTACTGTGTCTTCTTCCAAATTCTCTGATGCATATTCTGTTTTTTTCCAATTAAATGCATTCATACAGTATGGATACAGAACAATCCAAGTTCTAACTTTGTGAGTGTCAGGAAGTTAGTTTCAGAGCCAGGAGACAGATTCTGGAAGTAATTTCTAGAGGTTCATTCTAGAGTTCAGTGTTGTAGCTTTTCCAATAAATTTGATAATTTATAATACTCAGTATTAAATCCCCTTCTCCATAAGTGGTTGGAAAAACAAAATTTTGATGTCAGCTGGCAGGCTCTTGTTGCTTTTGTCAAATTTCCATAGGAAAAATGAACTCATAGAAGTGACTATGTTTATAAAGAGGCAGCGTTAGCAGAAGACAAGTTTTTGGCTACAATATTTTCTTGAGTAATGCCTATAAAGTTTTCTCTGTAAGACAATGTGCATTAGCTCAGAGGCAAAAATCAGACAGGCTTCCCAACCAAGTCTACTATTTTTAGATAGCCACAAGTTATCCTCCACTAAGTGGAAAAAGTAAAAGTTGGCAAAACACAAATACAGTAAATAAATATTGGAATTTTTCAGCACTATAAAAAAACAAGACTAGGAGAAACACTTATAGAAGGGTGGAGTAAGGATCTTCAGAAACCCACTCTTCTGTAAAAGCAATGAGATTGTGGCAAAAAAAAAAATCACAATCAAATTTTCCAGAACTCTGGAAATTAACCACAGATAGGCATGCAAAAATCTAAGGAGTGAAAGTAATGTGGTCAAATCTCATTAGGAGAAGAATAGAATATGAATTTGATAAAGGTCATCTATAAACACTATGAACAAACATAAAACTTAAGAGTGAAGAGTGAATTATTTTCCCATAAGATCAGGAACAAGGCAAGGATTCCCATTCTTGCCACTTTTAATAAAAATTGTACTGTAAGTTTTAGCCCAGCGCAATGAACCAGGAGTATAAAATAAAAGGTATCCAAATTGGAAAGGAAGAAACGAAACTATTCAGACGACATGGCCTTGTATGCAGATAATGTAAAGAAATCCACATACAAAATAAAAGTTGTTAAACTTTCTGAAAGTGTGTAGGACATAGACAAGAACTAATTGTATTTCTATTCAGCAACAATGAACAATCAAAAAATGAAATTAATTACACAATTTCATTTAAGATAGCATCAAAATAATATAATTTGTATCAAATTTAACGAGAAAAACTAAAAACTACAAATTAAAGAGAAGCTAAATAAATAGGAAGACTATGAATCATAAGACTTAAGATGGTAATAATCCCCAAATTGATCTACAAATTCAGAGTTATTCTTATCAAAATCACAAATGATTTTTAGACGAAAAATTAGTAAACTAATTTTAAAACTCATACAGAAATGCCAGTGACCCAGAATAGCTTAGAAAACAATATTTCAAAAGAAGAATGTAGTTGGAAGACTCACACTTCCTAATTTCAGAACGTACTATAAAGCTACAGTAACCAAAATGATATGGTACTGGCATACAGATAGACATGGAAATAAACGTAATGGAATTGAGAGCTGAGAAACAAACCCTTTATTTATGGTCAATTGCTTTTTGACAAAGGGCCAAAACATTTGAATAGCTAAAGAATAGTCTTTTCAACAAATGGTGCTGAGACTAATGGATTTATCTACACATAAAAGACTGAAGTTGGTACCCTAACTTACACCATAAACAAAAATTATCACAAATTAAATCATAGGCATACAAATAAAAGTTAAAATAATAAAACTATTAGAAGAAAACAAGATGACAGCCAATAATAACTGTTGACAAGGGTATGAAAAATTCAAACCACCATACATCGTTGATAGGATTGTAAAATGATTCTATCATTTTTGGAAAAACAGTTTGGCAGTTAGGAAAAATGTTACACAGAGTTACCCTACAACCCATTAATTCTACTCCTAGGTATCTATCCAAGATGTTTGAAGATATTTGTTCACACAAAAAAATTGCACACAAATGTTCATAGCAAAATTATTTATGATATCCCTAAAGTGGAAACATCCTAAGTGTCCTTTGACTAAGGAATAGATAAACACAATGTGGTATGTCTATATAATAAAATATTATTAGCCATAAAAAGAGTGAAGTACTAATACATACTACAACATGGCTGAACCTCAAAATATTATGCTTAGTGAAAAAAAACAGGGACAAAAAAGCCACATATTGTATAATTCCATTTATATGAAGTATTCATACTAAGAAAATCCATAGAGACAGAAAGAATTGTGGTTGCCAATGGTTGGCAGGAGAGAGTAAAGGAGTGTGACTAAAAAATAGGTACACAGTTTCTTTTTGGGGTGAGGGTAGTGTTCTAAAATTAAATAGCAATGATAGTCGCAAAATTCTTTGAATCTACTAAAAATCATTGAACTGTACAGTATGCATGGTACATTTTATGGTATGGGAACTACATGTCCACAAATCTTTTCTATAAATAAAAAGATCTAGATAAAATCTTTGGTTTTAGATACTGGCACTTGGAACTAAATAGAAACAAATCATCTGTTTTTGAGAAAATTTTCTTCCTGAAAACACAATAAAGCTGCCTAGCAAAAGTCAATGATTGTCAAATTTCTAAAGCAGCCCCCAGGATCCAGGCCTGCACAAGCAGAAAGTAGCCTGAAAAACCTGGTGCAGCTCCTTTAAAGATCATCCTACATGATGCCTACCTCCAATTTTTCAAGAGTTGGCAGAAATCCTCTAAGAGAATAGAATCAGGGGACTCCTAGTACTTAACTAAGGAAATTTCATCAATACTAATTTATGTATTTTTTAGTAGTTTATTGTCACGTTGGTTTCCATATAACACCCAATGCTCATCCCCATAAGTGCCCTCCTCCATGCCCTTCACCCCCCTTCCCCTCTTCCTCACCCCCATCAGCCCTCAGTTTGTTCTCAGCATTTGTTCTTGGCATTCAAGTGTCTCTCATGGTTTGCCTCCTTCCCTCTCCACCACTATTTTTCCCCTTCTCCTCCCCAACTATTTTTCCCCTACGTCTCACCCATGGTCCTCCGTTAAGTTCCTCTTAATCCTCCTATACGTTCAAACATATGGTATTTGTCCTTCTCTACCCGACTTATTTCGCTCAGCATAACACCCTCAAGTTCCATCCATGTTGCTACACATGTCCAGATTTCATCAATAATAATTTAGAGATTCTCGGTAATTTTTGCCCAACAGGATTCGATAATCACTATGAACCAGTGACTGGTTTGTTTTCCATTTTTCTTATTTTAAGTTTTTTACAGAACACGTTTTTTTTAATACTTTATTGTCAAGTTGGTTTCCAACAACACCCTGTGCTAATCCCCACAAGTGCCCTCCTCCATGCCCATCAACCCCTCTCCACCCCACACCCATCAGTCCTCAGTTTGTTCTCAGCATTCAAGAATCTCTCATGGTTTGCCTCCCTCCCTCTCCCCCACTATTTCCTCCTTTCTTCTCACCCACGGTCCTCCGTTAAGTTCCTCCTAATCCTCCTATACGTGCAAACATATGGTAGCTGTCCTCTGCCTGACTTATTTCACTCAGCATAACACCCTCAAGTTCCATCCATGTTGCTACACAAGGCCAGATTTCATTTTTTCTCATTGCCGTGTAGTACTCCATAGTATAGATAAACCACATCTTGATCCATTCGCCTCTTGATGGACACTTAGGCTTTATTCATGTTTTGGCTATTGTTGAGAGCGCTGCTATGAACATTGGGGTACATGTGCTCCTATGCATCAGCACTCCTATATCCCTTGGGTAAATTCCTAGCAGTGCTATTGCTGGGTCATAGGGGAGTTCTAGTGTTAAACTTTGAGGAACCTCCACACTGTTTTCCAGAGGGGCTGCACCAGTTTACATTCCCACCAACAGTGTAGGAGGCTGCCCATTTCTCCACATCCTCGGCAGCTACTAGGGTCCTCTGATTTGCTCATTTTAGACACTCTGACCAGCGTGAGGTGGAATCTCACTGTGGTTTTGATTTGTATTTCCCTAATGAGGAGAGATGCTGAGCATTGTTTCATGTGTCTGATGGCCATCTGGATGTCCTCTTTGGAGAAGTGTCTGTTCATATCTTCTGCCCATTTCTTCACTGCATTGTTTGTTTTTCAGGTGTGGAGTTTGGTGAGTTCCTTATAGATTTTGGATATTAACCTTTTATCTGATATGTCATTTACAGCTATCTTTTCCCATTCCATCTTTTGTCTATAGTTCTATGGATTGTTTCCTTTGCCGTGCAGAAGCTATTAATCTTGATGAGGTCCCAAGAGTTCATTTTTGCTCTTGATTCCCTTGCTTTTGGGGATGTGTCAAGGAAGAAATTGCTGCGGTGGAGGTCAAGGAGGTTGTTTCCTGCTTTCTCCTCTAGGGTTTTGATAGTTTCCTGTCTCACGTTCAGGTCCTTTATCCATTTTGAGTTTATTTTTATGTATGGTGTGAGAAAATGATCTAGTATCATTCTTCTGCCTGTTGCTGTCCAGTTCTCCCAGCACCATCAGTTAAAGAGGATATCTTTTTTCCATTGGATACTTTTTCCTGCTTTGTCAAAGATTAGTTGGTTGTATACTTTTGGGTCCAATTCTGAGTTCTCTAGTCTATTCCATTGGTCTATGTGTCTGTTTTTGTGCCAGTACCACACTGTCATGATGATGACAGCTTTGTAGTAAAGGCTAAAGACTGGGATGGTGATGCCTCTCGTTTTGGTTTTCTTCTTCAATATGACTTTGGAGATTCGAGGTCGTTTGTGGTTCCATACAAATTTTAAGATTGTTCGTTCTAGTTTTGAGAAATATGCTGGTGCAATTTTGATTGGGATTGCATTGAATGTACAGATTGCTTTCGGTAGAAATAACATTTTAACTATATATTTTCTTCCAATCCATGAGCATGGAATATTTTTCCATTTCTTTGTGTCTTCTTCAATGTCCTTCCTAACTTTTCTATAGTTTTCATCATACAGATCTCTTGTATCCTTGGTTAGGTTTATTCCTAAGTATTTTATGGTTTTTTGTGCAATTGTGAATGGGATCAGTTTCTTAATTTCTCTTTCTGTTGCTTCATAATTGGTGTATAAATATGCAACTGATTTCTGTACGTTGATTTTGTACCCTGCAACTTTGCTGAATTCTTGGATCAGTTCTAGTAGGCTTCTGGTGGAGTCTGTCAGGTTTTCTATGGAGAGTATCATATCGTCCGCGAAAAGTGAAAGTTTGACTTCCTCTTTGCCAATTCTTATGCCTTTGATTTCCTTTTGTTGTCTGATGGCTGATGCTAGGACTTCCAGCACTATGTTAAACAACAGTGGTGAGAGTGGACATCCCTGTCGTGTTCCTGATATCAGGGGGAAAGTTCTGTTTTTCCCGTTGAGGATGATGTTAGCTGAGGGCTTCTCATGGATGGCTTTTATGATGTTTAAATAAGTTCCTTCTATCCCGACTTTCTCGAGGGTCTTTATTAAGAAGGGATGCTATATTTCATCAAATACTTTTTCTACATCTATCAACAGGATCATATGATTTTTATTTTTTCTTTTGTTTATGTGATGTATCACATTGATTGATTTGCGAATATTGAACCAGCCCTGTCACCCAGGAATGAATCCCACTAGATCATGGTGGATAATTCTTTTTATGTGCTGTTGAATTCAATTTGCAAGTATCTTGTTGAGGATTTTTGCATCCGTATTCATCAAAGATATTGGCCTGTAGTTCTCTTTTTTTGCTGAGTCTCTGTCTGGCTTGGAAATCAAAGTGATGCTGGCTTCATAAAATACATCTGGAAGTTTTCCTTCGGTTTCTATTTTTTGGAATAGTTTGAGAAGAATGGGTATTAATTTTGTTTTAAATGTCTGGTAGAATTCCCCAAGGAAACCATCTGGCCCAGGGCTCTTATTTATTGAGAGATTTTTGATAACTGATTCTATTTCCTCACTTGTTACGGGTCTGTTCAGGTTTTCTATCTCTTCCTGTCTGGATTTTGGTAGTGAGTGTGTGTTTAGGAATTTGTCCATTTCTTCTAAGTTGTCCAGTTTGTTGCCATATAGTTTTTCATAGTATTCCCTGATAATTGCTCATATTTCTGAGGGATTGGCTGTAATCAGTCCATTTTCATTCATGATTTTGTCTATTTGAGTGCTCTCTATTTTCTTTTTCAGAAGCCTGGCTAGAGGTTTGTCAATTTTATTTTTACAAAAAGCCAACTCTTGGTTTCATTGATCTGTTCATCTGTTTCTTTGGTTTCTATATTATTTATTACTGCCCTGATTTCTATTATTTCTCTTCTTCTAATGGGTTTGGGGTGCTCTTGTTGCTCGCTCTCTAGTTGCTTTAGGTGCACTGTTAGATTTTGCACTTGCACTTTTTCTAATTTCTTTAAATAGGCCCGGAGTGCAATGTACTTTCCTCTTAGGACTGCTTTCACCGCATCCCATAGAGTTTTGATTATTGTATTCTCATTTTCATTTGTTTCCATATATTTTTAAATTTCTTCTCTAATTGCCTGATTGGCCCATTCGTTCTTTAGTAGGGTGTTCTTTTGCCTTCATGTTTTTGGGGTTTTCCAGACTTCTTCCTGTGACTGATTTTGAGTTTCATAGCATTGTGATCTGAAAAGGTGCATGGTATGATCTCAATTCTTTTATATTTATTTAGGGCTACTTTATGTCCCAGCATGTGATCTGTCTTGGAGAATGTGCCATGTGCATTTGAGAAGAATGTGAATTCCCTAGTCTCAGGATGTAGAGCTCTAATATATATCTGTCAAATCCTTCTGGTCCAATGCGTCATTTAAGTGCATTTTGACTTTATTGATTTTCTGTCTAGTTGATCTGTCCATTGCTGTAAGTGGAGTATTAAAGTCCCCTTCTATTAGCACTTTCTTATCGTTAAGATTGTTTCTGTTTTTGATTAATTGTTTTATTTATTTAGGTGCTCCCATATTTGGTGCATAGACATTTATAATTTTTAGCTCTTCCTGATGGATAGACCTTTTAATTATGTTATAATGCCGTTCTTCATTCCTTGTTACTGTCTTTACTTTAAAGTCCAACTTGTGTAATATAAGGATAGCTACTCCAGCTTTTTTTTTTTTTAACATCCTGTAGCATGATAGATATTTCTCCATCCCTTACTTTCAATCTGAGGGTGTCCTCCTGTCTAAAATGAGTTTCTTGTAGACAGCAAATAGATGGGTTTTGTTTTTTTATCCATCCTTGTACCCTATGTCTTTTGATTGAGGCATTTAATCCATTTACATTCAGTGTTATTATTGAAATATATGGGTTTAGAGTCATTGTGTCCTTCGTAGGATTCATACTTGTGGTGTGTCTCTAGCATCTTGCGTTCCTTGCAACATTTCCCTCATAGAGTCCCCCTCAGGATTTCTTGTATAGCTGGTTTAGTGGTGACAAATTCTTTCAATTTTTGGTTATTTGGAAAGACTTTTATCTCCCCCTCTATTCTGAATGACAGGCTTGTTCGATAGAGGATTCTTGGCTGCCTATTTTTTCTTTTCATCACATTGAAGATCTCCTGCCATTCCTTTCTGGCCTGCCAAGATTCAGTAGATAGGTCTGTCACCACTCTGATAGGTTTTCCTTTGTATGTTAGGGCCCTTTTCTCCCTAGCTGCTTTAAGAATTCTCTCATTGTCCTTATATTTTGCCATTTTCACTATGATATGTCGTGTAGAAGATAGATTCAAATTACCTCTGAGAGGAGTTCTCTGTTCCTCTTGAATTTCAACGTCTACTTTCCTCCCCAATTTGGGGAAGTTCTCTGCCTCCAGGACTCCTTCAGCACCTTTCCCTCTCTCTTCCTCTTCTGGGATTCCTATGATACGGACATTGTTCCCTTTGATTGTATCGCTGAGTTCTCAAACTCTTCTTTTATGTTCCTGGATCAGTTTATCTCTCTTTTTCTCAGTTTCCTTTTTTTCTATAATTGTGTCTTCTAAATCACTATTCTCCTTTCTGCCTCTTCAGTCCGTGCATTGGATGCCTCCAATTTGTTATGTATCTCATTTATCACATTTTTTAATTCATCACACCTATTTTTAACATCCATGGTGTTTGTCGTCATAGCTCCTTTGATATCCTCCTTGCTTTTTTCAAGCCCAGCGATTAATTTTATGAATACTGTTCTAACATCTTGTTCAGTTATGCTGCTTATATCTGTTTTGAGCAGTTCTTTAGCTGTCAGTTCTTCCTGGAATTTCTTTGGAGGAGAGCTCTTTCATTTCGTCATTTTGGTTAAGTTTTTATCTCTTGTTAGTTTTAAAAGCTTGTTATGCTCTCTGCACTTGTGATCGCTGCTGTACCGAAGAATGCTCTTTAACTGTCCAGGGCCTATCCTTCCAGAAAGTGTTCTTTGAATGGTATCTCGGTCTCTCTTGTTGAGACCTTGGTTATTTAATATTTGGGACTCTCCACCATGTGTACTTTGGCTTGTTTCTTGAGGTAGCCCTGGAGAAGAAATCAGACAGAGAAACACACAGGGAACAAAGGCACACAAACGCACAGACAAATCCAACAAACATGCAAACTGAAAGGGAAAATGAAAAAGTAAAGAGTAAAGAGGGAGGAGGGAAAGTGAATAATAAAAAAGAAAAATACGTAAAAAAGAAAAAAGAAGAAAAGAAAAGGAAGAAAGAAGAAAGCCAGTAGACAAAGAATAGTTTAACGCATATAACCAGATTTCTCAGCTACAAATAAATAGCCGGGTGTATGCAGTGCTTGTAAAGAGCATAGAGAAAGAGAGAAATGACAGGGTGGGGATGAGGCAAAATTGGAAATGAAATGAGCAGGCAGAAGGAATAAGAAGCATTTTTCAAAGAGCGAAAGAGTGGAATATGGTTGGAGAAGAGGTGAGGGAAATGACGATGGTGTTATCCCAAGAAACTATACAGTCTGATTATTCCAGAGAGAAAGAGATGAAAACGTGGGTAGGTGTAGAATTTACATCTAGAGAATGGTTTAAATGTGACTGTTTAAGCAAGCCAGTGACCAGAATTAATCAGGGCAGTGCATCCATGTTGGTCTTGCCCCGGCTCAGGTTAAAAAAAAAAAAAAAAAAAAAAGAAGAGGGCAGCTCTCTATCAGGGTTAGGCGTGGTTTGATCCAATGCATTCTGTGGGAATCCTGCCTTGGTGGTTGTGGGGAGAAGAGTGGCAGAGTGGTTGTGCTCCAGTCCCTTCTTGAACCAAACACTGCACCTCACTTTTTTGGGTGTGTAAACTCTCTGTGCCGCGGGCGCAGCCAAGGTGGGCCATGTTGTATATCCCAGGCCAGGCCTCATTTCCAGATCCCAGTCCGCGCGCCCCACTGAAATTGCTGGAGACACAATCTGACAGGCGATCCCCTCAGGGCAGTTCCAAGCCTCTTGCCTTCCCCCTGGGGATTGAGCCAGAAGCTGCTGCTCCCGTCTCCTCCAGGTCGGGTTGGCGAGCGAGGAGCAGATTTACCCAGGGGTTGCCTGGGACAAGTGCGTCCTGCCTAGGGTCAGCTGGAGAGCAGGTAACCGGGTCCCTCTGTGTCTCGTCACCTGAAACACAAACTCGTGGGCAAATCACCCAGTTTTAAGCCCTTTGCCTCCCCTCGGGATCCAGCCAAGCCAGAAGCACAAAAACGTCATTGCCACGTAGCCCCTACAGGTCGATTTGGTGCGCAGGGAGTTATTTTTCTGGGGATTGCCTGGGACGAGTGCGTCCCGCCTAGGGTCAGCTGGAGAGTGGGAGACCGGGTCCCTCTGTGTCCCGAGCAGAGATTTTTCTGTTCCCCAGTGACAGGGACCGTGTCTTGAGCAGTTTTGGCCTCTCTCTTTCCCCTCTCACTCTCCGCAGAGGGGGATCGTCCCCGTCCCTCTGTGTCTCTGGTCCTGGTCCGATTTTATCTTCCCCAATTTGCACTCATGTTAGAAGGTTTTCTCAGTGGACTCTGTCTTCTTTTCCTCCCAAACTCCTGGATTCTATCAGTGTTCCTATGGCTTCAGGCCTTCTCTGTGTGAGATATGGTGGTGAGTGCCTCTTATTTTAATTTAAATTCAGGTTATTTAATATACAGTGTATACTTGGCTTCAGGAGTAGAACCTAGTGATTCATCTCTTACATATGACACTCAGTGCTCATCCCAACAAGTGCACTCCTTAATGCCCATTACCCATTTAGCCCATCACCCCCACCTCCACTCCAGCAACCCTGTTCGTTCTCTGTTTTTAAGAGTCTCTTATGGTTTGCCTCCTTCTTTGTTTTTATCATATTTTTCCTTCCCTTCCCTTATGTTCATCTGTTGTGTTTCTCTGGAAAAGTGTCTATTCATGTCTTCTGCCCATTTCTTCACTGGATTATTTGGTTTTTGGGTGCTGAGTTTGGCAAGTTCTTTATTTTTTTTATGCTGACCCTTTATTCCAATATATCATTTGCAAATATTCTCTCCCATTCTGTTGGTTGCCTTTTAGTTTTGTTGACTCTTTCCTTTCCTTTGCAGAAGCTTTTTATCTTGCTGAGGTCCCAGTAGTTTATTTTTGCTTTTATTTCCCTTGCCTTCTGAGACATGTCAAGTAAGAAGTTTCTGTGCATGAGGTCAAAGAGTTAGCTACCTGTCTTCTCTTGTAGTATTTTGATAGTTTTCTGTATCACATTTAGCTATTTCATCCATTTTGAATTTTGAATTTCTTTTTCTGTAGAGTGTAAGAAAGTAGTCAGGTTTCATTCTTATGAATGTTGCTGTCCAGTTCTCCGAGCATGATTTGCTAAAGAGACTGTCTTTTTTCCATTGGACACTCTTTCCTGCTTTGTTCTTCAACAAAGAACAAAGTTGACCATATTTGTGGGTCCATCTCTGGGTTCTCTATTCTATTCCACTGATCTATGTGTCTCTTTTTGTGCCAATACTGTACTGTCTTGATGATTACAGCTTTTTAATACAGGTTAAAATCTGGGATTGTGATGCCTCTTGGTTTTATTTTTCAACATTACTTTGGCTATTTGGGGTCTGTTCTGGTTCCAAACAAATTTTAGGATTGTTTGTTCTAGCTCTGTGAAGATGCTGGTGTTATTTTGATTGAGACTGCATTGAATGTGTATATTGTTTTGGGTAGTATAGATATTTTGACAATATTTTTTCTTCTAATCCATGAGCATAAAATGTTTTTCCATTTATTTGTGTACTTTTCCATTTCTTTCATAAAGCTTTCTATAGTTTGCAGTGTAGAGACCTTTCACCTCTTTGGTTAGGCATCTGTTGTGTTTCTCAAATTCCACATATGAGTGAAATCATATTATATCTGTCTTTCTCTGACTGGCTCATTTCGCTTAACATAATACCCTCTAGTTCCATCCATGTTGTTACAAATGGCAAGATTTCATTCTTTTTCACTGCTGAGTAGTATTCCATTGTATATATATATACCACTTCTTTATCTATTCATCAGCTGATGGACACGGGCTCTTTCCATAATTTGGCTATTGTTGATAACATTGCTATAAACATTGGGATGCATATGCCCCTTCAAATTAACATTTTGATATCCTTTGGATTAACACCTAGTAGTGCAATTGCTGGGTTGTAGGGTAATTCTATTTTTAATTTTTTGAGGATCCTCCACACTGTTTTCCAGAGTGGCTGCACCACTTTGCATTCCCACCAACAGTGAAAAAGTGTTCCCCTTTCTCTGCATCCTCTCCAACATTTGTTGTTTCCTGAGTTGTTATTTTTAGCTATTCTGACAGGTGTGAGGTGGTATTTCATTGTGGTTTTGATCTGTATTTTCCTGATGATGAGTGATGTTGAGTATCTTTTCATGTCTGTTAGTCATCTGTATGTCTTCTTTGGAAAGAAACCAATGGAATGGGAGAAGATATTTGCAAATGTCATATCAGATAAAGGGTTAGTATCCAAAATCTATAAAGACTTACCAACTCAACACCCAAAAAACAAGTAATCCAGTGAAGAAATGGGCAGATGACATGAAGAGACATCTTATCTGGGAACATGGTCATATGGTGAAAGTTAATGTTTCTCATCTTTATTTGCATTTAGATGCAAATGTGACTAAGTTTGATCAAATGGATCATGAATAAAAGTGTTGTAAACCACCTTTAGATCATGCCATTAAAACAAATGGTTTAGCCTACTCTTTTTCTCCCTTTCTCTTTTCCTGCCAGTTGAAATAACCAGTCTATGCTAAGACAACTTCAACCACACAAAGCAGGGCAACACCTTAAAGATGGTTCTCTTTTATGTCATTATTTTTATCTCTTTATCCTTATTCTCTGCCCAGACATAGTTGTCATATTTTCCTTTAGTTCTCCAGACATGGTTTCCTTTAGGTATTTGAACGCATTTAAAATCTCTGACTTAAAGTCTTTGCCTCCAAAGTACATCATCTGGGGTACCTCAGGAATAGTTTCAATTGACTACTTCTTTTTGGGTGTATGGGCCATACTTTCCTGTTCTTTGCATGTCTCATAATGTTTTGTTGAAAACTTGACATTGTAGATACTATGTTGAAGTAACTGGCATGACAACCCTCCTTGACCTCTGGTTTGTTGTTGTTGTTGCTGCTGCTGCTACTGTTTATTCGTTTGGCACCTTTCTTAGGCTGCCTATGTGGGTTCTATATTCCCTGCAGCATGTGATCATCCAGATCTCTGCTCACAGTTGTAAAAAATTTTACTATTTTTAGTTTAAGCTTGGGGCCACCTCCAGGTCAGTAATGTTTAGTGGTCAGCCAATGATTTATTTAAATCTCTTTGAGTATAGTTGATACACAATAGTTTCAGGTGTACAACATAGTGATTCGTTAAGTTTATACATTATGCTATGTTCACCGTAAGTATAGCTACCATTTGTCACCATACAGCACTATTACAATATCAATGACTGTATTTCCTATGCTGTAACTTTTATTCCTGTGACTTAGTCATTACACAACTGGAAGCCACATCTCTCACTTCTCTGCACCCATGTTGCCCTTTCCTCCACCCCCTCCCCTCAGTAACCCTCAGTTTGTTCTCTGTATTTACAGGTCAGAATCTGCTTTTTGTTTATTTGTTTCTTTATTTGGCAATTTTGTTTTTTAGATTACTCATACAAGTGAAATTGTATGGGATTTTACTTTCTTTGTCTTATTTATTTCATTGAGCATAATACCTTCTAAGTCCATCCATGTTGTCACAGATAGCAAGGTCTCAAGCTTTTTTAATGGGGGCACTATATATATATTCTACATCTTCTTTATCTAGTTGTGGACACTTGGGTTGTTTCCATATATTGATTATTGTAAATAATGCTGCAATAAACATAGGGACACATGTATCCCTTTGAATTAGTGTTTTCACTTTCTTTGTGTAAATACCCAGTGGTGGAATTATTGGATCATCTGATATTTCTACTTTTTAAATAATAGACATTAAGAGCCCAGAATATTTTCTTTTAAATTATTTTTAATGTTTATTTTTGAGACAGAGAGAGACAGAGCACGAGTAGTGGAGGCGCAAAGAGAGAAGGAGACTCCAGGTTCTCAGCTGTCAGCACAGAGCCCTACATAGGACTCAAACTCAGAAGCTGTGTCACTGAACCGAAGTTGGATGCTTAACTGACTGAGCCATCCAGGTGTCCAAAACCCAGAATATTTTCTTAAATGCCTTGAACTAGCAGGTCTTCCATTCATTTGTCAAAGGGGTCTGTGTGTGAAAGCACACCTTGAACGTTCAGGCTATTTATAAATCAGCATTAGCTTTCACTTCTTGCTTCTGCAGGGCCTCAAGATCAGCCAGAGATGAGTCACTGTGGCAGTCTCAGCCCTTTCTTGGGCATGCACACAGTTCAGCACATATGCAATCTCCTAGATTCCATAAATATATTGGAGATTTACCAGGTACCCTATGGTTGTCTAGTTCTTCAAGTCTAACTTTTAAATTTTGAGCCAGTCTCTTGTTTGCCTTAACTGAAATCACAGACTTAGACACCTGTGATGTTAACAATTCCAGATGATTTTTATTGTTTTCAGTTAACACCATGTAAAAATTTTTTTTCCTGCAAAGCTGAGCTCTGAGTGAGATCAAATAGAAAAACACCATGGAATACACCTTAAAGACTGGAATTGTGATGACTGCAGCTTTGGTTTTCTTCTTCAACATTATTTTGGCTATTTGGGGTCTTTTCCACTTCCATACAAGTTTTAGGATTGTTTGTTCTAGCTCTGTGAAGATACTGGTGTTATTTTGATTGAGATTGCATTGAATGTGTAGATTATTTTGGGTAGTATAGATATTTTGACATTTGTTCTTTTAATCCATGAACATAGAATGATTTTCATTTCTTTGTGTCTTCTTCAATTTATTTCATAAGTTTTCTATAGTTTTCAGTGTATATATCTTTTACCTCTTTAGTTAGATTTATTCCTAGGTATCGTATGGGTTTTGGTGCAACTGCAAAGGGGATCGATTCCTTGATTTCTCTTTCTGCTGCTTCATTATTGGTGTATAGAAATGCAACCGAATTCTGTACATTGATTTTATATCTTGAAACATTGGTGAATTCATTGATCAATTATAGCAGTTTTTGGTGGAGTCTTTTGGGTTTTCCATGTAGAGTATTATGTCATCTGCGAAGTGTGAAAGTTTGATTTCTTTGCCAATTCAGATGCCTTTTATTTATTTTTCTTGTCTGATCACTGAAGCTAGGACTTCCATACTGTGTTGAACAACCGTGGTGATAGTGGACATCCCTGTCATTTTCCTGACCTTAGAGGGAAAGCTCTCAGTTTTTCCCCCTTGAGGATGATATTAGCTGTTGGCTTTTTGTATGTAGCTTCTATGATGATGAGGTATATTCCTTCTATCCCTACTTTCTTGAAGGTTTTTATCAAGAAAAGATGCTGTATTTTGTCTAATGCTTTTTGTGCATCTACTGAAAGGGTCATATGGTTCTTATCCTTTCTTTTATTAATGTGGTGTGTCACTTTGATTGATTTGTGAATATTGAACTAGCCCTGCAGCTCAGGAATAAACCCTACTTGATCATGGTGAATAATTATTTTAATGTACTGTTGCATTCGATTTGCTAGTATCTTGTTGAGAATTTTTGCATCCAGGTTCATCAAGGACATTGGCCTGTAATTTTCTTTCTTAGCGGGGTCTTTGTCTGGTTTTGGAATCAAGGTAATGCTGGCTTCATAGAATGAGTTTGGAAGCTTTCTTTCCATTTCTATTTTTTGAAACAGTTTGAGAATAGTAGGTATCAACTCTTCTTTAAATATGTGGTAGAATTCCCCTAGGAAGCCATCTGCCAAGGACTCTTATTTGGTTCGACTTTTTTTTTAATTTTTAAATTGTATTTAAATCCAAATTAGTTAACATATAGTGTAATAATGATTCAGGAGTAGAGTTTAGTGATTCATCACTTACATAGAACACCCAGTGCTCATCCCAACAAGTGCTCTCTTTAATGCTCATCACCCATTTAGCCCATCCCCCACTTACCTCCCCTCCAGAAACCTCTTCTCTGTATTTATGTGTCTCTTGTGATTTGCAAAGGGTCCATTCTAATAGATAGTATGGGTGAAATGACTGAGGAGAGAGGTATGTTAAGAAGTTAAGGGGCACAAAGAAATGGGCAGAGACAAAGTATTCAATAGGAAAATCCCCCCACTGAAATTTTCTTATTCATTCAAGGAAAGTTGAAAGAAAATTGGAACGAATTTGTGGCCCAAATGTTTACAAAAACATGTGTGGCTCCAATGTCTAAAAGAAATTAGGTTTGGACGCCTGGGTGGCTCAGTCAGTTGAGTTTCCGAATCTTGGTTTCAGCTCAGGTCATGATCATGGTTTCGTGGGATTGAGCCCCATATCGGGCTCTATGCTGAGCATGAAGCCTGCTTGAGATTCTCTCTCTCTCTCTCTCTTTCTCCCCCCCCAATCTGTCCCTCTCCCCGACTCTAAAATTTAAAAAAAGGTTTAAATAAATAAAATAAATTCGATTTATGGCTGTGATGGTTAATTTTATGTGACAACTTCTCTAAGCCACAGAAACACTATTTTAAATGTTGCAATGAATATATTTGTAATTAGGTTCTAAATTTCAATTTCAGCATAGTTTACAGTGTTATATTAGTTTCAAGTGTGCAGTATAGTAATTCAACAATTCTATGCAGTAGTCAGAGTTCATCACTATAAATATACTCTTAATCCTCATCATCTGTCTCCCCCAGTCCCCTACCGACCTACCCTCTGGCAACCACCACTTTGTTCTCTATAGTTAAGAGTCTGTTTCTTAGTTTGTTTCTCTCTCTTTTATTCCATTGCTGATTTGTTTTGTTACTTAAATTCCACATGTGTGTGAAAATTTATAATATTTGTCTTTCTTTGAGTGACTTATTTCCCTTAGCATAATACACTATAGCTCCATCTACATCATTGCAAATGGCAAGATTTCATTCATTTTGATGGCCAAGGAATATTTCATTCAGTGTGTGTGTGTGTGTACCACTTCTTTATCCATTCATCAGCTGATGGACACTTAGGTTGTTTCCATAATTTGTCTATATAGATAATGCTGCTATAACCTTAGGGATGCATGTATCCTTTTGAATCTGTATTTTCTTTGGGTAAAAGTCTGAACGTGCAATTGCTGGATAATAGGGTAATTCTATTTTTCACTTTTTTCAGAACCTCCATACTGTTTTCCAGAGTGTCTGAACCAGTTTGCATTCCCACCAACAATGCAAGAGGGTTCCCCATTCTCCACATTCTCACCAATATTTGTGGTTTCTTGTGTTATTGATGCTAGCCATTCTGACAGGTATGAGGTAATATCTCATTGAAGTTTTGATTTGCATTTCCCTGATAATCAGTGATGTTAAGCAACCTTTCATTTGTCTGTTGGCCATCTGTATGTCTTCTTTGGGAAACTTTCTATTCATGTCTTCTACCTATTTTGTCACTGGACTATTCGATTTTTGGGTGTTGAGTTTTATAACTTTTTAAAAGTTTATTTTATTTGAGAGAGAGCACACAAGCAGGGGAGGGGCAGACAGACAGAATCCCAAGCAGGCTCCCCACTGTCAGCATGGAGCTCAATGCACGGATTGTACTCACGAACTATGAGATCATGACCTGAGCCAAAACCAAGAGTTGTACACTTAACCGACTGAGCCACTCAGGCACCCCTATAACTTCTTTATATAATTTGGATACTAACCTTTTATCAGACATGTCATTTTTCAAATATCTTTTCCTATTCCATAGGTTGCCTTTTAGTTTTGTTGTTTGCTTTGCAGAAGCCTTTTATTCCAATGTACTCCAATAGTTTATTTGTGGTTTTTTTCCCTGCTTTTGTTTTCTATGCCTTGGAAGACATTAATGGAAAGAAGTAACTATGGCTGATGTCAAAGAAGTTACTGCCTGTGTTGTCTTATAGGATTTTTATGGTCTTGGGTCTCACATTTGGGTTTTTAATCCATTTTTAATTTATTTTTGTGTATAGTGTAAGAAAGTAATCCAGGTTTTTTTCCTTTCTTTTCTTCCTTCCTTTCCTCCTTTTCTTTCTTTCTTTCTTCTTTCTTTCTTTCTTCTTTCTTTCTTTCTTTCTTTCTTTCTTTCTTTCTTTCTTTCTTTCTTTCTATGTGGCTGTCCAGTTTCCCCAACACTATTTGTTGAAGAAACCATCCTTTTCCAATTAGATATTCGTTTCTGCTTTGTCAAAGATTAATTGACCATATACTTCTGGGTTCATTCTGAGTTCTCTATTCTATTCTATTGATATATGTGTCTATTTTTGTACCAGTACCATACTGTTTTGATCACTACAGCTTTGTAATAGAACTTGAAGTCCAGAATTGTGATGCTTCCAGCTTCCATTTTCTTTTTCAAGGTTGCTTTAGCTAGTCTTGGTCTTGTGGTTCCATACAAATTTTAGGATTGTTTATTCTAGCTCTGTGAAAAATGATGGTGGCATTTTGATAGGGATTGCATTAAGTGTGTACATTGCTTTTAGTAGTATAGATATTTTAATATTTGTTCTTCTAATTCATGAGCATGGAATGTCTTTCTATTTCTTTGTGTCCTCTTCAGTTTCTTTCATCAGTGTTTTATAGTTTTCAGAGTACAGGTCTTTCAAGTCTTTGGTTAGGTCTATTCCTAGGTATCTTATTTTTGATGCAATTGTGAATGGGATTGGTTCCTTAATTTCTCTTTCTGCCGCTTCATTTTTAGTGTATAGAAATGCAACAGATTTCTGTAAATTGACTTTGTATTCTGGGACTTTTCTGAATTCATTATTAAGTTCTAAAAGGGTTTTTTCTTTTTCTTTTTTTTTTTGAGGACTCTTACAGATTTTCTATATATAGTATTATGCCATCTGCAAATAGTGACAGTTTTACTTCTTCCTTGCCAATTTGGATGTCTTTTATTTATTTTTTTGTTGTCTGATTGCTCTGGCTGGGACTTCCAGTATTATGTTAAATAACAGTGGTTAAAGTTCACATCCCTTTCCTGTTCCTGACCATAGAGGAAATGCTTTCAGTTTTCCCATTGAATATGTTAGCTGTGGATTTTTCATATATGGCCTTTATCATGTTGAGGTGTGTTCCCTCCAAACCTTTCTTGAGGGTCTTTATCATGAATGGATGTTGCACTTTGTCAAATACTTATTCTGCATGTGTTGAAATGATCATATGGTTCTTATCCTTTCTTTTATTAATGTGATGTATTGTTTTGATTAATTTGCAAATATTGAACCGCCCTTGCAACCCACAAATAAATCCCATTTGACTGCGGTGAGTTATTTTTTAAAAGTGTTGTTGGATTGGTTTGCTGGTATTTTACTGAGAATTTTTGCATGCATGTTCATCAGGGATATTGGGCTATAGTTCTCTTTTTTAGTGTAGGCTTTATCTGGTTTTGGTATCAAGATAATGCTGGTCTCATAGAATGAATTTGGAAGTTTTCCTTCCTTTTCTATTTTTTTTAATTGTTTGAGAAGTGTAGTCATCAACTCTTCTTTAAATGTGTGGAACAATTTGCTTGTGAAACCATCTGGCCCTGGACTTTTGTTTGTCGGGAGGTTTTTATTATTATTATTATTATTATTATTACTGACTCAATTTCTTTGCTGGCTATCAATCTATTCAAATTTTATATTTTTTCCTGTTTCATTTTTGTTATTTTATATGTGTCTAGGAATTTGTCCATTTCTTCCAGGTTGTCCAATTTGTTGGCATATAGTTTTTCATAATATTCTCTTAAAATCCCTTGTACTTCTATGGTGTTAGTTGTTATTTATCCTCTCTTATTGTGATTTTATTTATTTGGGTTTTTTCTCTTTTCTTTTTGATAAGTCTGGCTAGAGGTATATCAATTTTATTAAAATTTCCGATGAAATAGTTCCTGATTTCATTGATTTGATCTATTGCTTTCTTAGTTTCTTTATCATTTACTTCTGCTCTAATCTTTGTTATTTCCTTCCTTCTGCTGGTTTAGGCTTCATTTGTTTCTCTAGCTCCATTAGATGTAACGTTAGGTTCTTTGATATTTTTCTTGCTCCTTAAGGTAATCTTGCATTGCTATATGCGTCTTTCTTAGGAACACTTTTGCTGTATCCCAAAGGTGTTGGACTGTGGTATTTTCATTTTCACTTGTTTCCATGCAATTTTTATTTCCTCATTGACCAAGTCATTGTTTAGTAGCATGTTGTGTAACCTACATGTATTTGTGTTCATTCCTGAATTTTTTTTGTGGTTGACTTCTAGTTTCATAAATTGTGATCAGAAAAGGTACATGTTTGACTTCTATCTTTTTCTTTTTGTTGAGGCTCGTTTTGTGACTTTTATGTGATAATTTTAAGAATGTTCCATGTGCACTTGAAAAGAATGTGTACTCTGCTGTTTTAGTATGGAATGTTCTGAATATATTGGTGAAGTCCATCTAGTCCAATGTGTCATTCAAAACCATTATTTCCTTATTTATTTTCTGTTTAAATGATTTGTCTATTGATTTAGGTGGGGTATTAATGTCTCCTATTAATGTATTATTATCAGTGAGTTCCTTTATGTTTGTTATTAAATGTTTTAAATATTTGGGAGGTTTCATAAATACTTACAATTGTTTTATCTTCCTATTGGATTCTCCATTTTATGATTATATAGTGTCCTTGTCTCTTGTTACAGTCTTTGTTTTAAAGTCTATTTTGTCTGATATAGGTATTGATATTCCAGCTTTCTTCTGACATCCATTTGTGTGATAAATGTTTCTCCATCTCCATGTTCAATCTGCAGGTATCTTTAGGTCTGAAATGAGTCTCCTTTGGCAGCATATTGATGGGTCTTGCTGTGAATGTAATTTTTTAGATGAGATAAACATTAAATCAGTAGACTTTAAGTAAAATAATTTAGCCTCCATAACGTGGGGGGGCCTCATCCAATCATATGAAGGCATCAAGAAAAAAAAAAGACTGACATCCTTCAAAGAAGAGGAAATTCTGCCAGCAGACTATCTTCAGATTCAAACTGCATGATAAACTCTTCCTTAAGTCTCTTGCCTGCCAGCCTACTTATCAGCTTGCACAATTGGATGAGTCAATTCTCTGAACACACACACACACACACACACACACACACATACACACTCTACTGGGTTCTGTTTCCCTGGAGAACTCTGACCAATACAACAATCATTTTTGACTAGGGTTTTTTCACTTTACTGAACCAAAGGCACTTGGCAGTACTGAAAAATGAAAAATGCCTTCCTTGGTAGGGCATCATATTGTTTTCTGATTGAGCAGCTTGTTTGACTCTCGGGGTCCTGGCCAATACAGTGCAATTCAGGCCCACTGACGTCTTTTCCCCAATATGTACCAGTGTCTCTGTCTATCTGTATTGTATTTGTGGAGGGTCTTTGTTCACCTCCGGGTGTTTAAGCTGTAATTACATAAGTTTGTGTGTTGGTTTTCTTTTTCTTTTTATCAGACTATCCATAAAATGTTAGGCTAATTGTTATAACTCATGGATGGCAAGTTCTAACAGACTGTTTTCTGCTTCTGAACAGCAGTTGACATTTCAGGCTTAAGACCATTAACAAAACAGGGAGTGATCTCTGTGATGGCATTAGCATTAAAGTCCAACCCCCAGCATTCCTGAAAGTGGTCTCTAATAAATCTCTATAGTTAGAAATGGATTCACCGGGCCCCTGTCAACAGGATTGGATTGGATTGTTCCCCAGGAAATGCTGGGGCAGGGGGAGGGAGCTTCAAGGATTCCATTTAGAAGGCATTCTCTTTTCTCTAGGGCTATATCATTTGCAGAGGACATGTAATTTCTAGCAGGACTAGTCCAATTCTCCTTTGTGGTTACCCATGTGGCCTTGTCAAAGCAGCCTCTGGGGGCGCCTGGGTGGCTCAGTCTGTTAAACGTCCTACTTTGGCTCAGGTTATGATCTCGCGGTTTGTGGGTTCGAGCCCCACATCAGGATCTGTGCGGAAAGCTAAGAGCCTGGAGCCTGTTTCAGATTCTGTGTCTCCCTCTCTCTCTCTGCCCCTCCCCCACTCATGCTCTGTCTCTCTCTGTCTCAAAAATAAATAAACTATTAAAAAAAGCAGCCTCTGGCACCTCTTGGTCCTACTAAAAGTTGTGCTGAGATGGATCAGAGAGTCATTTCAGTCAGCATTCTTGTAAGTGGGAAATCTCAGATGGTGCCAAGTAGTTAGGGGGTAAACCTTAACTTTCTGTGGTTACTGTGAACGTTCATTTGTTTTACATCTTCAAGGCATTTCAGTGGGGAGTTTACTAGTCAGGGGACTGGAAGCAGAATGAGGAGTAGGGATAAAAAATAAGTAACAGGAAAGGTGGATTATGAAGGACTTTCTCAGCCTTGTACCAAAAGGTACAGCTATGCATGAAAGGTGGTGGAATTAGCTACATAAAAATAAACTTGGGTTTGCATCTGAAAACCACAACTAATTAAAAAGCAAAATACAAGAAAAGTACTTGTAATGTAGTTTCCTGAATATGGGTCATGATCTTCACATATACAGCTAAAACTCATAAGCTAATTATTTTATATCATGAAAAGTGATGAGAGTATGAAAAACCAATTTTTTCATCGAATGTCAGTAACAATACAAATGGAAATAATGTTTTTTGCAATGTATACCAATAGTGTTTAAAGTGTTCACGTCTTTTCAACTTAGTAAATCTACTTCTGGAAATCTATTACAAAAATCAGACATGGTGGAAAATATGTACACACAAAAATATTCTTTTCATTTTATGATGGTATAATCTTGGAGGAATTATGACTGTGTTCATCTCATGCATTTACTTGACTGAATTTCCCCCAGAAATTATTAGTGTGCAGTAAGTAAATTTAGAATACATTTTATCACAGTCTTGTGACTTTAAGATCTGTACCTACTACACAATATAGAGAATATTGGAGATAACACCAACAATAACAACATGATCTCTACAAGTCCAGGCTCAAGCTAAGAACTTGTTGAATTATTTGTGCAGGTCACCCACCCATAAAGCAGATGCTATTACTGCCTTCATTTTATACCTATGGAAATTGTGGCACACAGAGGAGAAGTCAATTTTCAAGAGTCTCAAAGCTCCTCAAAGAGGGCCCCAACATTCAGGCCTGAGGTCTGTCAGAATTACATTGCACATTGGTTTACAGGATGTGTTCTTGCTCCCAATACAAGAATGAAAGGGGAAGAGGGTAAAACATCCAGGAAAACTTTTTAAAAAAGTGTAATAACATAGTTATTGCCCACAATAAACTGCTTAATAGAAAGGGGGGGAGGCAATATAGGAAATTGTTCACAGAGTATTATTTCAGTTTCATAAAAAATAAATTATATTTACCAAAAAAAGCCACAGAAAGAAATGAACTACTTGTTCAATTTTTCAACAAATATGTATTGAAAATACAGTGCTAGACACTGTTATGTTGGTGTGCTGAAAATACAGTGGTTGGCAAAAGCAAAGCAAAATAAACATAACCCCTTCTTTAGGAAGGGTCCATTATGATATTTGTCTTTGAGATGGAGGTCACAAGTTATTTCTGTTTTCCATCCCAGATAGTAATTTTTTTTCACTCTTTTAGAGTGTGTGTTGTTTTAGGAAGACAAATGAATAAGAACTTTAAATGTCTTTTTCAAATGATTTTTACGATGGGGGTAACAAGGTAATATTCTGTTTAAAAAGTGAGATTTTCAAGTCATGATGCAGTAAGAACCTCATGCTTAAATTCAGTTTTATGAGTGAAAAACCTCTAAGAAAATTTATCACGACGTATTATTAATGATCATTGCTGGATGATGGGACTAAGAATATGATTAGTTTTCTTTATTACACTTTGTCCTCCATATGTTCTATACTGAGCCTGAGTGACTTTTATAATGAGAATTTATTTTACCATATATAAAACCCAGGTCAATAAAACCCAGGACAAGCTGAAAAAAGATCCCAACATGACGTTTTAAAAAGCAGAAATATAAGTTGCTAAGGAACAGTGCCAGCACCTCAAGAGAAAAACCAACTTGAAAAGCAAAAGGATTTTGTCCCTGGGCCTTGAATTTTCACAAGGAACTCCATTGAGAAGAACAGATTCAGTCTTACAACCTACATAACCCGCGCCAGCAGAAAAAGAAGCCATCGCTTTTTGCAGAAAAGGCTCCGAGGAATTTTTTTCAAACACGAAGGGCGGGGGAGAAGCGAGTTGGGTGGCTGTTCGGCGCAACATTGCCATCTGCGGGCAAATGAGACCAACTGCTACCAATCCCTAAAGAAAAATCTATCTTTTCCGCTGATATTCCACGCAGAGACATGGAGATCGTGGCTAAAGAGGTCAAAAGGGATAGGGGCGAAGACCAGAGAGTGGAACAGAAAGAGCCGAACTGTCCCTGCCGCACTGTCTCTAGCACAAAAGCCTTTCTATTTCCTCCCGCAAAACCATAGCAACAGAAGAAGGAAGTCCCAACACCCAGGAAGAAAGGGGCCTGAAGGACGTGCTCCGAATGGTGAATTTTGGGCCTGCGCGCAGGAGGCCAGTGAGGTCGGTGCCAGTACATCTGCCAGGCTCTTTCAGAGGCTTCCTCCCAGTGCTGAGAACTGTTGGGTAAGAGACCAAAGTGGTAAGGTCCGGATCTAGTTGCCCGACTTCCCAGCCGCCTCCACCGTCTCACGTACGACATCTGTATGGATTCACTGGTCATTCTCCTCCCGTCCAAACTCATCCTGTGAACGGGGTTTCCCCGTGGCACACTAGCTGTCCTCCTCTCACCCCTCACTCCTCTGAACCCTCCAGACCACCTCAGAGCCCACGAAGATGACTCAGTCAGCTCATAGCCTCTCTGTCCTCAGGGATATTCTTCTCCCCTCGGAGCATCCCCCTCTTCTTGGCCATGCCCTGGGCCTCTCCAATGCTGTCCCTTTGTAGCATTCCTCTCTGCCATCTCCCCCAATGCAATGCCCTGTTCCTTGGGCTCCCTCTCTAATGACTCTACATCCACAGCTTTCAACCTCTTGGGGGCCTGCTGTCCAAGGACCCCACAGCCTTCCTCGACTTCCACCAAGCTGCTCCCTCCCCAGCTTAGCCAGGGCTATAAAACTCTCTCCCTCAAATATACGTCTTTGGTTCCATGCTCCCTCTTCTCTACTTTCTTGGTAAACCCCAATAAAAGACACACTCTCTGCACCATCCATACTTCTATCTTCTCTCTCCTCTACCTGCAGTAGCCTTCCACAGTCACCAGCGCTCACTATTCTCATGATATTAAATGATAATTCATTAAGAGAGGAGAAGGCACCAAAGAGGAACTCACCACTTCCCAGCAACACTGGACCTGCGCTTGCATTCTCTGCTGCCTCTCTGGAGGAAGTGACCTGAATCCACTTGAGGCCAGGCCCCTCACCTGGATCCCATGACTATCTTCTTCAAGAGGAATGGGCTTTTTTTTTTTTTTTTTTTTTTTGAGAGGGAGGGGACAGAGAGAGAGAGGAGGACACAAGTGAGCAAGTGCAGAGAGGGAGAGAGAATCTCACGAAGGGGAAAGAGAGAGAGGAAAGAGAGAGAAGGAGGCGAGACAGAAGTGGGGCTCACCCCAAGCGGGGCTCAAGTTCACCCGATGTGAGACTCAAACTCAGGAACCATGGGATAATGACCTGAGCCGAAGTCAGATGCTTAATTGATGGAGCCACCCAGGAGTAGGCCTTTGCAATGGTCATTCTTTTGTCTCAAATTGTTATGTTCCCATTTTTTCCTGGGTCATTTAATTACCTATAAACATGCTCATATTTCTCATCCTTTATACAAAACGAAGTAAAACGAAGTCATCTCTGATCCAATATACTTCCAAGGTACTGCTGATGAGATTTTGGGATGATGGTGGTTGGGGATGGGGGCTCCAGAGCCCATGACCAAGAAAGAATTATTGAAGACGTCTTTGGTGCAAAAAGGTGATTTTTTTTTTAAGCATGGGGACAGGACCCATGGGCAGAAAGAGCTGAGTTGGGGTTGTGAAGAATGGCTGGTTTTATACTATGGAGTTTTCTTCCCTTTCCTTTGTCCTTGGACAGCTAAGAGTGCCTGAGGAATATCACATATATCCCACCAGGAGGGTGGGAGGTGGTGGACTGCACTAGCTTGCACTTTATCCTCAACCCACCCCATGCTCCCTCTTCACTGGCACATTTCCCTGATGTTCCAAATACCAAGTCTGTCTCCACTTGTTCTATAACCATTTTCCTTGATAACTATTTCAATCATGCTTATATCAGCCTGCCCCACAAAAGATAACTGATTTTGTCAAGGGCAATAGTGACCTTCATTTTGCCAAACCCCATGATGATGCTCTCATCTCCAACTTATTGTATCTCTCAACTGCCTTTTGTACATTTGATAATTGCTTCCTTTTTGAAACGTCCCTCCCTCCCATACTCCCTTACTTTTTTATTTCATTTTTAATTTTGGTTATTTGACAGTATACTCTCTGGGTGTTTTTCCTTCAACCACAATAGCCACTCCATTCCTTGTCAGTATCTACTTCTTACTCCCTTTGCATGTGACTTTCAATAGGGGCTTTTTCATGCTACACTCTATCTGTGAGTTGTTTCATCCTATTTGCTGGCATGTATCATGTACAAAATGTGACCCCCTACATTCATACCTCATGCACCAACTTGTTCCCTGAGATCCAGATTTGTCTGTGTTTTCTTTTTTTTTTTTTTAATGTTTTTATTTATTTCTAGGAGAGAGAGAGAGACAGCGTGAGCAGGGGAGGGTCAGAGAGAGAGGGAGTCACAGACTGAAACAGGCTCCAAGCTCTGAGCTGGCAGTCAGCACAGAGCCCGACGCGGGGCTCGAACCCACGAACCGCGAGATCACGACCCAAGCGAAAGTCGGACGCTTAACCGACTAAGCCACCCAGGCGCCCCTGTCTGTGTTTTCTTGGATGACCAGAAGGAACCACACAATTAACATGTCCAAAGCACACTTCTTCATGTGTTGCATTTTGTTGGCCTCCATGGCAACCCAGCAACAAGTCATCTAGATTCGCTCTTCTGAATACATTCTGTATCCATCCCCTACTGGGCTCATCTACTGCTACTGTTTTCATATCCAAACAATCTCCTTATCTCTTGCCTTCATGGCAGCAACTCTAGCCTACTCCTGTTCCTTGAACACACCAAGGTTCTTCCCTCATTATGAAATTGGTAATCACAGTTGTCTCTGCCTGGAAGAGTCTCTCCCTGGATCCTTACATGGTTGGTTACTTCTAACCATCAGGTTTCTGCTCCAGTATTGTCTCCTCAGAAAGGCTCTCCCTAACCGCTCTGTGTAAAGTAGGTTGTTCCTGGCCTAGGACCTGGGTTATTGTCTTCCTAACACTTCGTCCAATAACTTCTATATTTGTTGGTTGGTTGGTATTCTTTCACTCCCCAGATAAGTGCTAAGTGACCTGCTTTTACAAGAGTAAAAAACACCTACTAAGGAGGCTCCTGGGTGGCTCAGTGGGTTAAGTATCCAACTTCAGCTCAGGTCATGATCTCATAGTTCGTGAGTTCGAGGCCCACATTGGGCTTGCTGCTGTCAGTGTAGAGCCTGCTTCAGATCCTCTGTCTCCCTCTCTGCCTGCCCCTCCACTGCTTGCGTGCGCTCTCTCTCTCAAATATTAATAATCATTAAAAGACACCTATTAATAATAGACGGGTTCCATTAATGTTGTTGAATGCTGAATAAAAGGCCACCTGAGACCTGTCGTTGCTTCCTTGCAGATTGACATGGATGGAAGGGGGAAGCATAGGGGTTTTACTGGAGAATCTCACTTTAAATCTATAACTAATCTGCAATGCATGTGTGCCCCACAATAACCTCTAAGTCTTGAGGTGTTTGTGTTGTCTTGCTTTGTTTTCCTTCTAAATCATCAAACTAGTTCACTGCTACTTAATATACCCATGGTAAATGAGAGGGAGAAAGAGAAGATGTTAGCACATCATAAAGTCACCTATAATGGGCAGCAGTGCTGTCACTACTTCATCTAGTAAGCTTTCTGGAAGCATGGCAGCAGACATATTCCTTAGTTTCCCCATCTGCAAATAAGGTAGTCAAGATATGTATTCATAGGGTGACTGAGACTGTCCATTCTCAGAACAGGGCAGGCACTGGGAGTTCTCAAAAATGAGTTTGATAGCATCACTGATTTTCTGTGAGCAACTACCAGCTGGAGAAATCAAGAGCCCAAGAAAAGCTGCTGGGTGCCAGAGTGCTCCCGCTTGTCTTATCTTGATGGGACCAACATCCATAAAACTATTAGGGGAAAAAAATGCCTTGTTTAAGATTGAGCCCGGAATATATATTCAAACTTCAGTAAGAAAGCCAGATAAGGCATTTTTCCCAGAATGGGAAGTTCTCAAGCAAACATTTTCATTACAATGACTTTATATTAAGACAGTTATGCTTTCATTCTGTTTTCCAATAATGTAGACTGTTCTCCTTCCAGTAATGAGAAAAGTATTTCCCTTTAAAGATTAAACTATTGAGCCTATCTCAAGTGCTGCTTTTTTAATTGATTATGTGGTAAATATGAGAAATATATTGAAAAAATTTGCCTACCCTCCATGAGACATTAACATGGACTTAGACTTGCCCTGTAACTCTTGGAAGGCATCACAAGTTTTAAGTAAGTTCATCTCTGCTACCCAACTATCCTTAATAGTTACCAGGCACTGGTATAAGCAGATGACTTAGGAGTGGATCTCTCTGAGAACTGACATTAAAATTGGAGACACAACACCTCCTAGGACCCTTTTAAAACATGATGCTTGTCTTTGAACTCCAAGTTTTCTCTTATAAATCTTGCCCTGCTAATGAGGGCACGAGAGTTCATATTTGGTAATCCCTTCTATTTTGTGTTTCTTTATCAGTTAACTAATCTCTTTTTCCCTTCAAAAAAAAAAAAGCAAACTCTAAAGCTTTCCCTTTTGGATCTGGATATACTATGGGGAGACTTGTCAGCACGAAGATCAAGCAAAATACAAGTGTTCTTTCCCAGCCCTGGAGGAGTAGAAGACACACTGAGGAGGTGGTACGTGGAGATAAGGCTCTTAAGTCTGACTCCCCTCTATGGGAGGGGACAAGCAAGATATATCATAAAAGTAGAGGAGAGGATTTTCCGCCCATTTATGTTTGGGACCCGGAGGAGTTCATTTTGCAGGATGACCGGGCAGCCTCGAAATGTGGAAAGTGACTGAGTCACACCGAGGGCTTCGTAAAGGAAGCCTGCAAAGTGAACTTGGAGGCAAGTTCACTTAGGAGCTTCCCTAAGGAGGCAAGAAACCCTGCAGATGATTCTGTGTAACAACAGCCCTGCCCAGGGTGTAGTTGGAGGTTGAGACCAAGATTCAGAAAGGTCTTCAGATGCTAGCACAGGTGAGCTGAGGCTGGGTCAGTTAGGGAGCACTAGCTCCCAACCAAGAGGAGAGAGAGGAAAATGCAAGTTATGCCAGTCACATGCATGGGTGATGCAGGTCAACTTTACCAGGTGGTCCAGGGAGAGAAGAGTCATCCTCTCCTCAGAAACCACCAAGGACAGTGTGAGAAAAATAAGAATTTCATAGACCCCCCTTCCAGCATCAGCCAGGAGACTTGTAAACGATACATATCCCTTCCCCATCTTGGAAAGAAAGAGGTAGGCAAGGTGGAATCAGAGCATTTTCACCAAAACAGACTGAACATTGATTCAAATGAACCATTCACAATATAGTGAGAACAAAATACTCCAATAATTATACCACAACAGCTAATATACAAGATGGAAGAGAAACTAAAATTTTAATCAGGCCAAATGACCATGAGGAGCAAAACCAGTGAGCACAGCCTCAGGTGACAAACTTGCAAAAAATTTAGCAAATTTCACAAAATGGCCCCTGCATCACATCATGCCATGCTTTTCAGCAGCTGTCACATTCTGAAACTGCTACCAGAAATAGTGAGTTGTACCCTGCTTGTCACTCTGCTCCTGAAGTTTGCAGTTTGGGACCTGAGTCTGACCATTCTCAATAAAGGGTACAGAACTTGCAGTTTTTGCCTATTTAACCCTGAGCTCAAACCTTCCCCTTTGTAATGTACTGTCTATGTGCAGCCAAAGGCTGAGTCTTTCTGGTTTGTAAGCTGCATGATAATAAAGCTTTTCCTTGACTCTGACTAAATCCTTGCATTCCAGATTGTTTTGTTGTTGTTGTTGACAATAGCATCTGATTACACATACCAGATTAGACACAAATTCAGTGGGGTTTTTGCCCTTTACTGTCAAGTCCAGAGCATGGTCACTCATGATGAAGATCACATCAGTCAGGGAGAATAAATCAACCAAAATTTCCATGCAGTCTGAAGAGCACAAATGATCTCACCATATCATTCTCATTGGCTTCTCCACCCTCCACCCTCCAATGAGTGAATGTTAGAGATTGGGGCATCCTTAAATTGTCTTCTACTTTAACCCAGAACATTTTGCATCCCATAAGTGGACCTTCAAAACAGAACACAGAAGAAAGGAAGAGTGGACCAGACCCACACACAGGATAGAGTAACTCACAAAAGCTGTCACTGAGGTGAGCAGATCCTTCTCAAGTCATCCCTTATCCTCCATAAGTGATGACAGGCTCCATTCTACTTTAGCAGCACAGACCCCATTTTCCAGGGCCTGAGCCACGGAGCATGACTTCAGAAAATGATGTAGCACTGTGTACCTCTGGAGAAAATCATAGAACCACATTTAGAGCTACCGTGCCTTCATATAGTCTTCATCATCTCCTAGGGCCTCAGTACTGCACAAAATGCTTCTTTGAGACTCGTCCTTCACAAAGTCCCTCTTGAAGACATCCCAAAATTACACATCTCTCCTTGCATCCTCTGCTGTAAATCTACTCATCCCTTCCTTCCTAGCCAAAGCACATTCCCATTCTTAGGTAAGAACTAGCAGGCAGGGAGAGGGAGGGAGAAGGGCTTGTGTGCTAGAAAAGGGTGAGCAATTCTGTTGTCATAGCAACATTCTTCTGCTCATCCTCACTAGGTCACTCAGCCTCAAACATCAGCCCAGCTGAAGGTCCAGGACAGGTAAGAAAACCCTTGTCTCCATCTATCTCTCTTTCTGTAACTAGAAGTTGAGATAAAAAACTGAAGTTGGTTACCAGGGCAACTGAAGCTTAATCCATCTGACTCAAGAGAAAAAGAAACAAACAAAGGAGTGGAAACTAAGACACAGATGTATTGTGGGAGGCCACCCACAGACATGGAATCATGACTCAATAAATGTGCTTGTCCCAAGGGTCCTGTGCATCCACAGACATGTACACACATGTGTACTCAAGAGGTCCTTTCAGCCCAGAGCCACACAGTGACTATGGTTGAGTACCCAAGTGAGTGACAAGGACTGAAGCAATAAGTTGGGAATGTGGGCAGACACCAGATCATGAAAAGCAGGGAGGGACAGCTTATATTTTTAAAATTATTATGTACCTGTTCTTTTGAGGCTTATGCTGACATTTGCCTTTCATTTAGATCCATTTGCTTAACTACTAATTTAGGGAAAAAAAAAAAACCTCTATGTTAAATGCTTTCACCTGAAAAAAATGTGCAGCCATTATTTTTTAAAATAATCATAATAGTACATAATAGTACACAGTGATAATGTTATCTTATAAAGCAGCTCTGTAGTTCAGCAGATGTTGAAACAATGTCTCTTTAATACCATAGTGAGAGGATGGTTGAACAAGTTGCTTTTAATTTCTAGCAACATAGGAACAATAAAGTACTGACAGATCCTCTTTCCAGGCCTGGAAATTTGCTTAATGACAAACCAAGTGAATAAATAGATGGAGGTACAGTGGTACAGTACAGGAGGAGGCTTATCCTAAGTATGGAAAATTGATCCCTAAATTGTACTTTTTCCCACAAAGTTTTAGATTTTGCCCTTCCTGCTCTGTGATGTATATTGAGTTAAGAAACACCACTCAAATGATTTTGTAGCACTACATGATTTCTGTATATTCTAGTGCTTTGATGTTGGTCATTGGGAAGAATCTCAGTGATTCAGCAGCTAGAAAGATGCATACAATGTACAGCTGCATCTGGAAACTTTTGTTTATGAGTTGGTGATAAGTATGTTACAGAATGCCAAAAGAAACAATTGGTACCAGAGGAGACCACAGAAGACCAGAGTTATGAAACAGGAAGAAGGTTCCTTGAGAGAGTCCCTTGCCCTACCTCACAGGATAATACTAAAGCTTTCTAATGGGGTCTGGGCTACAGTTCATGGCCTATTGGTGCTCTACAAACATATGTCTTGGATGGATTGATAACTGGAATCATGACTTCATGCATGGATGTGCAGATGGATGGATGGATGGATGGGCTGAGATTAGTTTGTGCAGTTTCTTTGGGGGTCACTTTGCTAATACAAAAGTTTTTGTGCAATTTGAACAATAAAAACAGCTTGAGATCTTTCTGTGCATGATTTTTTATGGTGACAACCATTCAGGGATAATTGGTTCTGCTAGAATTAAGAGCCCTATCTTCTGTCAGTGCGGACATTGTTGCAGAGTCATCTCTAACATCATAGACATGCAGTACAATTAAGTGGTCATATCTATGGCCATTGGAATCAGACAAAGAAATGGTTTCACCATTTCTAGTACTCAGAATCATTTCTGTAAACTGAGGATTATATTAGTGTTATATTAGATATTAGATTATATTAATACCTTCTTCATAGTGTTATGAGATTAAACAAATCAAGGTATTAGTGTCCCAGCATGCAGCGTGTACACAGTAATAATGTTAGTTTCTCATTACTATTGCCAGTGTTAATATTTATGTTGCCTTAGAAGACAAAGGATCTGTATCTACTAAAATAGGCAGAGGTCACAGTGATCACATTCCCATGACCAGTACATCTACAGAGATTAGCATTGTAGCATGTGTGAATTGCTGTTGTGATACTCAGCTATAGCTTCAGATCACCTTCAAAGGCTGGGGGTCTGTGCTGCTGTATATGGTGCATGCTTTGGCCAAGAACCCAGAAAATGGAGTTGTCTTTTTCCTGACAAATGTAGCCTGTGTTTCAGGAGAACACACAGCTATGCCAACAAAGATGTGGAAGATTGGGGGGTGGGGTGAGGAAGGGTCATGCATTGTTACACCTGATTAATGTTACACTTACCCATCTTCATGTTACCCCTTGAAGAATCATGGTAAACTCTGCCATGTCCTTCTGCAAGCTCTTTATAATTCATTTCATCCAACCTTGGTCCTTCTGACTCTTCTAAGCTTCTGGCAACCTGAGCCACTCAGGGAATCCATTAAATATCTTTTAACCCATCCGTGGGTATCAGATTTCTCCCTTGATTAAATGCTTATTCCCAAGGACAGGGGCTGCCTCTACAATTTCTCCTCATAACCCACCACAATAGCCAGAAAAGCATAGAATGGGAAGTGGCAAGGGGGAGGAGTAAGAACTGAGATTGGTGGAATGATCAACCAGTTGTTTTTGTTTTTGTTTTGTTTTTAAAGAGTGAGTTTCCTTTTTATTTAGGGCCTAGGGTTTTTTTTTTTTTTTTTTTAATGTTTTATTTATTTCTAGGAGAGAGAGAGACAGCGTGAGCAGGGGAGGGTCAGAGAGAGAGGGAGTCACAGACAGAAACAGGCTCCAGGCTCTGAGCTGGCAGTCAGCACAGAGCCCGACGCGGGGTTCGAACCCACGAACCTCGAACCCACGAACCTCGAGATCATGACCTAAGCGAAAGTCGGATGCTTAACCGACTAAGCCACCCAGGCGCCCCAACCAGTTGTTGAATTGGCCTCTGACTGATTGCTGTCCTGACATGTAGCTACCCAGTGAAGAGCAGGAGTAGTAAATTGTGTGGGAAATACATTCAGACAAGATCTTGAATTTTAGTTCCTCCATATTACTTCCTGTGTGACATTCTTAGGACTATTCTTTTTTTCAAAGTTAATATGTTTTTGAGGGGGTGGGGAAGGGCAGAGAGAGAGGTAGAGACAGAATCTGAAGCAGGCTCCACACTGAGTGCAGAGCCTGACGCCTGCTCAAACCAACAAACTATGAGATCATGACATAAGCTGGAACCAAGAGTCTGATGCTTAATCAACAGAACCGCCCAGGTACCCCAGGCTACTCTTTTATAGTCGGGTTTATTTTGTGCAAAAAAAATGATGAATTATTTCTCTGCCTTATAACATTTTTTGGTCAGTGTTACTGGTGGTAGATAATGTAATTATCACATATTGTGGATTCTCTTTGAATGAGACTAATTGCAGCTGAACTCATTTTTACAGCCTTGAGAGGAGGCAAAGGGAGAGAGAAGAGAGAGAGGGAGAGAAGTGGTGAAGGGAGATAGAGAGAAAAAAGAGAAAGAAACTCTCTTTCCAAGAGAAATTCCACATTCACAAGAAGGAAAATAGCCTATTAAGTAAGAAAACACATTGTTTGCTCCTCTTTTGATGTGAGAGAATCAGATCTCACAAGGAAATTTTATTCTCAGACCATCTGGCAAGATTACAGGGGCAGATTCCAGTCCACATTAACTTACATATTTAATTGTTATTTCTAGGGCTAATGTGGGAACCGTTATTAATTACTGTAGAGCCTAATTATGGAGATGGTAGTAGAGGAGATTTATTCAGCACGGAACAAATTGTCCCATTAGGATAATGTTATGATGGGTTGGGTACCTGTGAGAGGAATCTGCAGGCTGCATCATAAAAAGCAGAGATACACAACTATAAGCCAATGTATGTGCACATATTCTAATTCCTCTGCAGCCAGTGTGAGAATGCTATTCATATCATTCCAGAAGGGAGTTCCCAGGCACAAGGACTGGAATCTGAAGTATCTCAACCAAAAGCAGGAGCACCAATAACCCTATGTTTACCATTGTGGGGAAGAATCTCTTATTTTGAGGCAGGAAGATTGAGCCACCTGCCTGCTTCTGAAAAACACTTCTGGCCTATGCCTGGTTTTAGGATTCGTTTAGTCACTCACTCATGATACATCTTTTTTCCACCTATCAATCATTGCTTATAATTTCTTATCTTTAGGGGAAACTTGCTTATTTTTTAGGATACTTATTGGTTAATTTATTTCTTAAAACTTTCACATTTCACTATTTTATTAAAGATTTTATTGCATTTATTCTTACATCTAACTCCTTCTTTTAGTCTGAGATAGTAGCTATAGAAAATAGCAGGCAGTTTAAAGTTCAAAATTAAATGGTTTAATAATGAAATCTCGTTTGACTATTAAATTTTATCTCACTCTTACTCCATCTTCTGACTGAGTATTTTCTGTGTCTGTATTTATCTATAAGAATAAACTTATATAGGTTGGCATATGTAAAATTCATCACCTCTTGTTAGTTTAAAAAGTGAATGTAAAGGAGGAATATTTATTATCAACATCCCACAGCCTGCCTCCCCTCCTGGTATGTGTGAGAAATGTTCCTTCTCCATGGAAGTCCCACTCCTTCATTGGAGCTCAGCTTCCTTCTCCTCTGTCTCCTCAAGGACATCACTCCAGTAATTCTCCTTTCTCTCCCTGGCATCTTTAATTTTTTCTTCACTACTGGATCATTTCCAGTTGTCTAAACTTGGAACCTTCTTGTCTTGGGTTTCCTAATCTTCTTTAACATAAAATTGTGTCTTGGAAATAGTTTTCTGTTTCTGAAGACACATCAGATAAAATGACAATAGGTAGGGGTGGGATAAAGGCTTAAATTTCATGGACAGACCTCTAGGTCCTAAGAAAATGGAGTCCTTGGAAACAAACACTAAACAAGCAGTTCCTTCAGCAAATTGTAGGTTTGATGGCCAAGAGCTGACATTCAGTTGACAAAACCTAGTTCATTGAATCGATGGTATGTTTATAAAAGAAGCCTTCCAAGGACACTTATTAATTTAAAATAATCCAATTTTAAAAATATGTATTCTTCCAACCCATGAGCATGGAATGTTTTTCCATTTCTTTGTGCTTTCTTCAATTTCCTTCATAAGTTTTCTATAGTTTTCATCATACAGCTCTCCTATATCTTTGGTTAGGTTTATTCCTAGGTATTTTATGGTTTTTTGTGCAATTGTGAAAGGGATCAGTTTCTTGATTTCTCCTGCTGCTTCATTATTGGTGTATAAAAATGCAACCGATTTCTGTACGTTCATTTTGTACTCTGCAACTTGGGGACACTGTGTTTGGGCTGAAGCATATTTGAAGGTCATGCACTGCAGTACTGTAGGGAAAAAAAAGAACATCTTCTACATTCTCCCATCTTATGAGGCAAGTGTGAGAGTTGCAATTTACATGATAAGTGAGAAATAATTTGACCTCAATCACCAAACAGTCTAAGCTTACTTGACAGCAGTTCATGACTGCTGGAAAATGGCAACTGCCCAGAATTTAATGAACTTGTCCCATCCCCACTCTTTCTTGGTCCTGTGGAAATTTAAATCTCTTCTTAGAGTTTCCAGCTTGAAAGAAGAGAACTCTGGACATGTGTGAAATTGTAACCCTCCCACAGGTGGAGCAGCTGCTTGCATTCCCAGCCCTAAATCCTTCCTACAGGTCAGGCAGAGCTCATGGAGACATGAATCAGGCAATTCTTGTCTCCATAGTGATGCCACTTTCTGTGTGTCACCAGAGCTACTCCACAACTTGCTTTCATCCAAATCCAATTATGGCCCTATAACAAGTTGGCCAGTGGTTATTTCCAAAAAGAATGGTGGAAGAAAGCTAAGACTGTCATGACATTGAAGTCTTCCCTTTGAAGTGGGGAACAATTTAGGAAGCATCAAAGCCCAATCCTCATAACACACAGCTGTCCATGAATCTGATGCCATGAATTTGGCCATTTGCTTATTAGAGGTTCACAGACAGTCTAAATCCAAAAATCACTATCTCCTGTCCTTTAAGCACTTCTTGAGTGCACTACACAAAAAACTAGGGTTAAGAGGAAAGAAGAAAGTAAATTTTGGTAATAATAGTCATTTTTTGAGAAAGACTTAAAAAGATAAAACATAAAATAAAAGATCTAGATTATGACTGTTCTCATTTTTAAAGATTTTTGGAGAAGAACATTTCCTAGTCAAGCTGCTTTTTTTTTTTTTTTTTTTTTTTAGGGAGAAAGAGAGACAGAATTAGCATATGGATGGAAGGACAGAGGACAGGAAGATATTTCCTTTAAAGGTATTTCCTTAAAAGAAGCCCAACTGGATAGAATACATAGGATTCAGTTCAACAATATATCTTAAATTTATTTAGGAAAATCTACCTTCTGCTTACAGCCACCTTCTTGTCCTTCCATCCATATACTAATTCCCACACAAAATTTATAGTTATATAAATGTAATAAGAACAGAAACCTACACACAGCTTACTGCCTACATTTATGGAAGTTTATATTGCACTGGCCTCATCAAGGTAACTTTACTAATCCATAAATCTTTTGCCAAGGAAAAAAAGTGGTAAATAACTGTCTGGTTTACTCCAGGAACTACCTGAAAGGCCAATCAAGTCTTCAATAAAGAGTTACAAATGACATTTTTCAACCACAAAAAGTTTTGAACCGTTTGACTGGAAATTCTTGCCTTCTGTGGCCACCAAACCTAAGCCATTCTATCACTGTTCTACGTAGTCATAATCACACTTTCCCCCCACCTCCACAAACACATATTGAAAGACCTATTCTACTCCAGATTTCATAATGTGAATAAAAGTACCCCCTGCCCTGCCACCTCAAAAACTCTAAGACTGTCCATGTAGTGCTCTACCTGAAAATGTTATGCAATAAATGTAGCTTTGCTTAGAAGTTACTTGTCTGATATTTGGGAAGTATGGTATATGAAGAGCATAGTCACCACTGCTGTACATCATATGACAGTGTGTGGGAAATCAAATAGCTATGTCTAGGGTTAGGAGATTATAGGGAATGCATTGCAAAGCAGAAACCTGCTTTCTGGCCTAGCTGAAAATAGCAGCCATGCTTCACTTATCTAGTTCATATATCTAGGGGGCACTCACTTTGCTTATCTAGGTAATGTATATCTAAGGGTTAGGTCCTTCCTATACTCATAAATTCCTTAGGCCTTGTTATCACATGGAATATTTTACCCTGTCTTAATTTGTTTTTCTGCACGTTTTCTATATGTCTTTGCTGGCACATAGCCCACCAATGTATTGTTTATTCTTTCCCTAAATGTATGCTCAATAAATACAGGAGATTGAGAGTGGCTTGGAGAGACTTCCCTTAGCCTCTCTCTCACCTCTCTTGGCTTCCATGGAGTCTTGAGTAATCCTTTCTGCCATCTGTGGCTTTGTCAGAGAAAGCTGAGAGCCAAATCCACAACAGTAGACTTAGCTGAGATCCTAGGACCAATCTTTCTGAATACTTCTGAACCAGACACTTACTGAAGGACCATGGTTACATACAGAGAAATCAGTTACCACAACAAAGGTTTTGCTATGCAGTAACACAAGCAAAGAATTAAGGAAAACAGGTATGAATGTATTTATTCTACAGAACTGAGCAAATTCATTCAATTATGACAGAACACCCAGAGGCAAATGAGGATATGATTTATCAAGACATGTATAAAATAACTATTAAAATACTTAATATCAAGAGGCATCAATATGGCAGAATAGTATGGGGACCCTGAGCTTGTCTCACCCCTGAAACACAGCTAGATCAGCATCAAACCATTTTGACACCTAGAGAATTGATCTGAGGATTAACACAACAAACTGCATAATTTGAGAGCGAGAACTTGGCAGATGGAGGAATTCACCCCAAAAGAAAGAACAGGGGTGTGCCTGGATGGCTCAGTCAGTTAAGTATCTGGCTCTTGGTTTTGGCTTAGGTCATGATTTAATGGTTGGTGAGTTCGAGCTCCTCATTAGGCTCTGTGCTGACAGCATGGTGCCTGCCTGGGATTTTCTCTCTCTCCCTCTCTCTCTCTGCCCATCCTCTGCTCTCTCTGTCTCTAAAAATAAATAAACTTAAAAAAAAAAGAAAGAACAGGAAGAAAACATGGTTAGGGATTTAATCAATACAGATATAAGTAAGATGTCTAAACTAGAATTTAAAACCATGATTATAAGAATACTAGCTGGAACTGAAAAAAGCATATAACACACCAGAGAATCCACTTCTGCAGAGATAAAAGAACTAAAATCTAGTCAGGCCAAAATTTAAAATGCTATAACCAAGATGCAATCTCAAGTGGATGTCATGATTGTGAGGATGGATGCAGCAGAGCAGTAAATCAGTGATATAGAAGATAAAATTATGAAAAATAATGAAGCTGAAAAAACAGAGGGAAATAAGGCAAAAAAATCACAATACAAGGCTTAGAGAATTCAGAAATTTATAAAAAGGAATAACATTCTTATCACAGGAGTCCTAGAAGATGAAGAGAGAGAAAGAGGTGCAGAAGGTATATGTGAACAAATTATAGCTAAAAACTTCCTTAATCTGGGGAAGGACACAAACATCAAAATCCAAAAAGCACAGAGATTTCCCATTAGATAAAACAAAAACTGACCACCTCAAGGCATATGATATTCAAATTCACAAAATACACAGACATGGAAAAAATCATGAAAGCAGCAAGGGGGAAAAAGTCCTAAACCTACAAGGGAAGACAGATCTTTTTTTCAGCAAATCTGTCCACAGAAACTTGGCAGTCCAGAAAGGAGAGGCAGTATATATTCAGTGTGCTGAATGAGAAAAATATGCAGCCAAAAATTCTTTTCCAGCAAGGCTGCCATTCAGAACAGAAGGAAAGATAAAGAGTTTCCTAAACAAACAAAAACTAAAGTTCATGACCACTAATACAGCCCTGAAAGAACCTTCAATGGGGATTCTTTGAGTGGAGAAAAAAACAAAACAAAACAAAAAAAGACCAAAAGCAACAAAGACTACAAAGGACCAGGGAACATCCCCACAAACGCAAATTCTACAGGCAACACAAAGGCACTAAATTCATATTTTGAAAGATATTGAATGCTCATATCTCAAAAGATATTGAAATATTCACTGTGAATGTAAATGCTCCAATGAAAAAACATAGGGCATCAGAATGGATTTAAAAAAAAACAAGATTTATCTATATGCTGCCTACAAGGGACTCATTTTAGACATAAAGACATCTGCATATTGAAAGTGAGGGAATGGAGAACCATCTATCATGCAAATAGACTTCAGAAGAAAGCCAGAGTAGCCATACTTATATCAGACAGACTAGATTTTTAAGGTAGAGACTGTAGCAAGAGATGAAGAAGGGCATTATATCATAATTAAGGGGTCTAACCATCAAAAATATCTAACAAATGTAAATATTTATGCCCCCAACTTAGTGGAACCAAACATATAAATCAATTAATAACAAACATAAAGAAACTTACTGATAATAATACAATAATAGTAGGGGACTTTAACACCCCACATACAGCAATAGACAGATCATCTAAGCAGGAAATCAACAAGGAAACAATGGCTTTGAATGATACACTGAACAAGATGGGCTTAACGGATATATTCAGAACATTTCATTTTAAAGCAGCAGAATACACATTCTTCTTGAATGCACATGGAATATTCTCCAGAATAGATCTCATACTGGATCACAAATCAGCCCTCAACAAGTACAAAAAGATTGAGATCATAATATGCATATTTTTAGACCACAACACTAGAAAACCATAAGAAAAAAATTGGAAAGACCATATATACTTAGAGGTTAGAGAACATCCTACTGAGGAATGAAGGGATCAACTAAGAAATTAAAGAATAAGAATAAAAGGACATGGAAGTTGATTAAAATGAAAACATGACAGTCCAAAACCTTTGAGATGCAGCAAAGGTGGACATAAGAGGGACGTATATAGCAATCCAAGCCTTCCTAAAAGAGGAAGACGTGTCTCCAATATATAACCTAACCTTATACTTAAAGGATCTAGAAAAAGAACAGCAAATAAAGCCCAAAACCAGGTGAAGAAGGGAAATAATAAAGATTACAGCAGAAATTAATGATGTTAAAATTGAAAAAAAAAACAGTAGAACATATCAATGAAACTAGGAGCTGGTTCATTGAAAGAATTAACAAAATTAATAAACCCCTAGCCAGGTTGATCAAAAAGAAAAAGGAAAGGACTCAAGTAAATAAAATCATGAAAGAAAAATGAAAGATCATAACTGACACCACAGAAATGCAAACAATAGTAAGAGAATATTATGAGCAATTATATGCCAAGAAATTGGGCAATCTGGAAGAAGTGGACAAATTCCTAGAAACGTACACACTACCAAAACTGAAACAGGAAGGAATAGAAAATACGAACAGACCCATAGTCAGTGAAGAAATTAAATCAATAATCCAAAATCTCCCAACAAACAAGAGTCCAGGGCCAGATGACTTTCCAAGGGAATCCTACCAAGCATTTAAAGAGTTAATACCTATTTTTCTCAAACTGTTCCTAAAAATAGAAATGGAAGGAAAGCTTCCGAACTCATTCTATGAATTCAGCATTACCTTGATTCCAAAACCAGACAAAGACCCCACTAAGAAGGAGAATTACTGACCAATGAACCTTGATGCAAAAATTCTCAACAAGATACTAGCAAATCTAATCCAACAATACAGTAAATGCTTATTCGCCACAATCAAGTGAGATTTATTCCTGGGCTTCAGGGATGGTTCAATATTGACAAATCAATCAACGTGATACACCACATTAATAAAAGAAAGGATAAGAACCATATGATTCTCGGGGCACCTGGGTGGCTCAGTTGGTTAACCGTCCAACTTTGGCTCAGGTCATGAACTCACGGTTCATGGGTTCGAGCCCCGCGTCGGGCTCTGTACTGACAGCCTGCTCAGAGCCTGAAGCCTGTTTCAGATTCTGTCTCCCTCTCTCTCTGACCCTCCCCTGCTCATCTGTCTCTCTCTCTCAGAAGTAAATTTAAAAAGCATTAAAATTTTTAAAAAGAACCATATGATTCTCTCAATAGATGCAGAAAAAGCATTTAACAAAATACAGCACGCTTTCTTTGTAAAAACCCTCAAGAAAGTAGGAATAGAAGTAACATACCTCAA
The DNA here is from genome assembly GCF_003009895.1 of Hyaena hyaena. Taxonomy (NCBI): domain Eukaryota; kingdom Metazoa; phylum Chordata; class Mammalia; order Carnivora; family Hyaenidae; genus Hyaena; species Hyaena hyaena. The sequence goes on along the minus strand of NW_024082730.1, from coordinate 15,962 downwards.
CATCATAAAGGCAATATTTGAAAGATCCACAACTAATATAATCCTCAATGGGGAAAAACTGAGAACTTTCCCCCTAAGGTTAGGAACATGACAGGGATGTCCATACTCACTGTGTTGTTCAACATAATACTGGAAGTCCTAGCCTCAGCAATCAGACAACAAAAAGACATAAAAGATATCCAAATTGGCATGGAAGAAGTCAAACTTTCAGTCTTTGCAAATGACATGATACTCTATGTGGAAAACCCTAAAAACACCACCAAAAATCTGCTAGAATTGATATATGAAATTCAGCAAAGTCACATACATATACAATGGAATATTACCCATTGATAAAAAAAAGAATGAAATCTTGCCATTTGCAACAATGTGAATGGAACTAGAGTGTACTATGCTAAGTGAAATAAGTCAGTGACAGAAAGACAAATGTCATGATTTGGCTCATATGTGGAATTTAAGAAACATAACAGGTGAACACAGGGGAAGGGAAGGAAAAATAAGATAAAAACAGAGAGGGAGACAAGCCATAAGAGATTTTAATACAGAGAACAAACTGGGGGATACTGGAGGGGAGATGGGTGAGGGGATGGGCTAAATGGGTGATGGGCATTAAGAAAGGCGCTTGTTGGTATGAGCCCTGGGTATTATATGTAAGTGATGAATCACTGAATTCTACTTCTGAAACCAATACTATGCTGTATGGTAACTAAGTTGAATTAAATACATAAATGTAAAATAAAAGAAAATAAAAATAAATAAACATTAAAAATATTTTTAATTAAAAAAATAGGGTCAGTCCTGCCAGTGTGTGGGACTTGGTGTAAGCAGTTTAGGCAACCAATGTTGGCAGTCTGCTGCTTACTGCAGGTGGCTATTTATACTGAATTGTGGGGGAGGGAAATGGCAGTAGCTGACTCCTTTGTGACTCAGGTATCTTCCTGAATGCTGCCTATCATGGAAACACTCCAAGAGGAGTGAATAATCTCCCCACCGAGTGACTCGGGCGTTTTTTTTTCAGAAAGCTGTTTCCACACAGTCCACCTCTGGGTTGTTTGCCTGTCTTCTCTCCAGGAACAGCACAGTGCCATCCAGGCTCTATACCAGCTAAGCCTGCTGACTTTTAAAACTCCAGGATTGGAGGGGGGCTTGGGTGGCTCAGTCAGTTAAGTGCCTGATCTCACTGCTTGTGTGTTTGAGCTTGTCGAGCTCTTGTGCTGACAACTCAGAGCCTGAAGCCTGCTTCAAATTCTGTGTCTCCCTCTCTCTCTCTCTGCCCCTTCCCTGCTCTCCCTGAAAAAATAAATAGACATAAAAAATTTTAAGCTCTAGAATTGGGGATGTGGTGTGGGATAGCGCTTACGGTGGTCTTCTGGGGAGGGGCCCACTGTGCTAGGACTGAGACAAGCTTGACTGAGAAGGACATTCTTGCCAGAGTACTGGGGGATGGGACTTGGTGTAAATCAAGTTAGGCAGCCAGTGTTGGCACTGCCTTGCTACCAGCAGGTGGCTAGGTGTTTATGCTGGTAAGCAGAGTAGGGAAATGGCACCAGTTTGTTCCTTTGTCCCCAAAGAGTTATCTCTGTGAATGCTGCCTTTCAGGGGCACACTCTAAGAGGAGTGAATAATCTCCCCAATGTGTGCCTCAGTCATTCTTCAAATGCTGCTTCCACACAGTCTGCCCTGGGTTGTTTGCCTGCTTTCTCTCCAGGAGTAGGTCAGTGCCCTCAGGGCTCTATCCCAACCAAGCCTGTTGGCCTTTAAAATTCCAGGCTTTAAGCATCCTCTCTCATTTTCCTAGTCAGTGGCTTTGGGGAAATGTTCTCCTTGTGTATGCTCCTCTCTCTCTCTTGCTTTTCTCCATGACCACAGGTCCCTCCCCTCTGCAACACCCACCATCCCTTTCTCCCCTAAAACATGTCTCTGTACTTCCTACCTTCTTTGATGTGGCTTCTTCTCTCCCTTTAGTTGTAAGTTTGTTCTGTCAGTTTTCAGGTTGATTTCTGGGGTATTTACAATAACTTGAGAGTTATCCATTTGTTTTCAAGGGACCAAATGAGCCTAGGGTCCTGCTACTCCACTGCCATTTTATATCCTAGGCAAACTCCTTGTAATGTCATTATTTGGCTTTGGTATCAGGATAATGTTGACCACATAGAATGTTTGGATGTGTACCCTTCTCTTTAAATTTTTGGCAGAGTTTTAGAAGCATTGGCATTAACTCTTCTTTAAGCATTTGGTAGAATTCAGGTTTGAGATATTCCTTTTGGGGATATTTTTTATTTCTAATTCAATCTCCTAACTCATTTATTGGTGTGTTCATAATGTCTATTTATTTATGACTTAGTCTTGTTAGATTGTATGTTTTGAGGAGTTTATCCACTTGGTTTCCAGTTTGTTGAGATATAAATGTCCATAATATTCTCTTATAATCTTTCATATTTCTGTTGCATCTAATGTAGTGTTACCTCTTTGGCTTCTAATTTTATATCAGTCCTTTTTTCTTTTTAGTTAGTCTAGCCCAAAGTTTATCAAGGTTATTTTTTCAAAAAGCCAACTCTTAGTTTCATTGATATTTTCTATTGTTTTTTTTTTAGTCTCTATTATATTTATTCTGCTCTATTCTCTATTATGTCCTTCCTTCTGGTAACTTTGGGCTTAGTTGATTCTATTTTTTCTGATTCCTTAAGATGTAAAGTTAGGTTTTTTATGTGAAAAACCTAAAACTTTCTTCTACATCTTGTGTTCATGGACTAGAAGAGTTAATACTGTTATGAGAAGGAAAGCTGGTAAAAAAAAATAAGAAGTAGATAAAAAGGGGCAGCCAGATGTCGAGGCCAGATACTCCCCTTGCACACTTTTGGCTTCTGCAATCTTGCTTGCCTCTTATATCAGCTTGCAGCCAGGAACCAGAAGCTTGACTGTGCTAGACCCATCCATCCCAGAGGCACATATGTATAGAGAAACACTAAAACTCCAACCAGATGCTCAGCCTTTGGAGGTGACTCTGCTGGGCAAGCACCGCTGTGAAATAAAGAGTCGTTTCTGAATCCCCAGGGGATTCACTTGTTCATTCCTGGGCGTTGAGTATTTGCTGTAACATTTTGGTGCATTGGCCGGGAAGCCGACAGCCTTGTGCCACTGTTGTCAAGAACCAGCGGGGTCACCGCCATTTTGGGCCTCAGAGGTGGGAAGGAGGGCATGCCACCAGTGGTTTTTACTGAACTCTGACCCTCGCTGGGCCCAATAATAGCCAGCTGCCATCGAATTCTAACGGATCCTGGGGGGAATCGGAAAATTCTACCAGGAGGGGACATCAGATAGGGTGAGTGTGCCCAGGGACCCAGGACTGAGTTGAGGCCTGCCCTAGAGGTGAAAGGGGAGCTTGATCACCTCCCAGGAGACATAGTCACCACATAGGACAGGGAAGTTCTGAGTGGAAGTCTGCAATCTGTCTGAATGTGTGTGTGAGTGCCCATGCTCCACGGTTTTGGCTACTTAGTCTGAGTGGATTCTATTCTGCAATTCCATGAGGACCTCATATGCCTCAAGGCAGAATCAGGTCCACATAAGTTTGATCTGAGTCAGGGGTTTATACTGACTCCCAATGCTAAGAGGCATCTAAGTCCCCATGAGGGGAGCAACCAGGTGGATGAAGTGACCTCTGCCCTCCAGTTTGTCCTGCAACACCGTTCATTGGGAGAGACCTATCTAGGATAACAAGATGTGGGGTAATTCCTCAAAACTGTTTTTGGAGGGTATAATTAAGAATTTTAAGGGCGCCTGGGTGGCTCAGTCGGCTAAGCATCTGACTTCGGCTTAGGGCATGATCTCGCAGTTCCTGGGTTCGATCCCCACATCGGGCTCTGTGCTGACAGCCAGCTCAGAGCCTGGAGCCTATTTCGGATTCTGTGTCTCCCTCTCTCTCTGACCCTCCAAGCTCTCTCTTTCTCTCTCTCTCTCTCTCAGAAATAAATTTTAAAAATTTAAAATTTTTTAAAAAAAGAATTTTAAAAAGGGATTTTTAGGTTACTATGGGATAAAATTGACCCCCTGCGAAATTATGCACCGACTGTGAATTAGAATGGCCTACATTTGGTGTAGGCTGACCCCTGGAGGGCACCCTAGATGTTCCACAGTCCAAGCTGTTTATAAACTAGTGGAGACCCCAGACACCCTGATCAATTCCCATACATTGATCAGTGGCTGTAAATAGCCCAAGTTAAGCCTCCTTGGGTTTGGTTCTGTGTTAATAGTAAGGGACAATCTAGAGTCATAGTGGCATGGGCCAAGAAGAAGAACTGGAAGCAGAAAAAAACACCCTCCATTCTCCAAGAAAATTCAGAAAAAGTCTTTCCATTTCTGCCACCATATGTCCCTAGTGTCCCATCAATCGAGGGAGGGGAGCCTCATCTGCCTCAGAGTCCACCCCAGTCAGTCTCACTTCTGCCAGCAGCCAGTCCAGCCCAACCAGGAACACCTGAATCTGTAGGAAGATGCCTTCGGTCCGCAGATCAAGGTCCAAGGCCCCCAATGACAATGCAAATGCGGGAGTCTAGGGGTCCCCAGAAAATAGGCCCTGATGAGACTCTACAAGAGGGATGTATCAGTTTTCTACTACCAACCATTCTCCACTACTGACCTCAACTGGAAGCACCACATGCTGTCCTACTCTGAGAAGCCGCAGGCAATGATAGGTCTCCTAGAATCCATAATCCAGACTCAAAGCCTTGCCTGGGTTGACTGTAAGCAGCTTCTGTTTCCCCTTTCCAGCACGGAACAGTGCCAATGAACCATCACTGAAGCCAAAAGTTGGCTCCAGACTCAGTCATTGGATGGACAACTAGATGTTGAGGCTTGGGCATGGGAGGCTATGCCTGAAGAGGAGGCCCGCTGGGACCCCAACACCAAAGCGGGAAGGGCCAGATGAGAAAGACACCAACTAGCCTTCCTCCTCAGGGTAAAAGCAGGAGCCAAAAAGCCCACCAAGATGGCAAATGTATCTGAGGTCCTACAAAAGCCAGAAGAGAGTCCGGCTGACTTCTATGAAAGATTATGTGTAGCCTTCAGAGTTTACACTCCATTTGACCCAGAAGCCCCCAAAAACCAGTTCATGGTCAATGCTGTCTTTGTGGGACAGACCCAAGGTGACATTAGACAGAAGCTCCAAAAATTGGAAGGATTTGCTGGAAAGAACGCCTCTGAACTATTGGAAATACCAACAAGGTTTTTGTAAATCAGGATCGACCTGCCAGAAAGGAGGCAGACTGAAGAATGAAACAAAAAGCAGCTCTCCTGGCCACGGCCATGGGACAACCACTCCCTCCTGGAAAGACCCCCGTGAAAACAAAGAGGGATTCAAGAGCAAAGAAGGGTGCCACTGGGATGGGTCAATGTGCCTACTGCAAAGAATTTGGACACTGGAAAAATGAACGTCCCTACCACCAAAATGGAAAACCAGAAACCTCTGCTCCACCCAGCTGCTACCTACCAGAACCACACGAGGCTGACCTGATAGGACTGGCAGGAGTGGACTCTGATTAGGAAAGACTGGGCTGTATCCAACTAGGCCCCCATGAGCCCATGGTCAAAATGAAGGTAGGGGGCCAGATAATAGACTTCATGGTTGACAATGGGGCCAAACACTGTGATGGCACATGAGGTGTCAGTTCTGTTGGGTCAAGAAGTCACCATCATAGTAGCCAGTGGGATGCAAACCCTAAGTCCATATTGTGGTCCCTGACAACACCAGCTGGGGGTAGGGGGTTACCAGTTAGCTCATGAATTCTTGCATCGACCAGACTGCCCATCTCATTGTTAGGTAGATACCTACTAGCCAAGTTGGGTGCAGAAATAGCCTTCACCTTGGATGGACAGATGCAATTGCACCTAAACGAAAAGGCCCAACTCATTATTTTGTCTCTGACAATTCAACGGGAAGAGGAATGGAGACTATATACTTCCCCACCTGGTGGGCCAACCATGGCCCCTGAGCTAGAAGCTGAATTCCCTTCAGTCTGGGTGGGAGAAAACCCCCCTGGTCTGCCAACCCCCCCTCCATGTTAATTGACCCAAAGCTTAGGACCCAACCTGTCAAAATAGCCAATCTATGGTCCCATGGGAGGCACGCCTGGGAATCCAGACACACTTGGACAGGCTACTCAAATGGGGACTTCTAAAACGATGCTAACCCCCATGGAATACTTCCCTGAGCCTGTGAAAAAGCCTGGGACAAAGGATTACCGCCATGTACAGGACCTAAGAGCCATCAATGAAGCAGTTGTCACACTGCTTTCAGAGTTGCCTAACGCATACACTCTACTAAGACTCATATCTTCTCCAGCAGGATGGTTCACATGTCTAGATTTAAAGGACATCTTCTGTCTCCAGCTAGTACCTAATAGTCAAGCACTATTTGCCTTTGAATGGGAAAACTCTACCACTGGGGGCAAAGGAATAATTCACTTGGACTAGACTGCCACAGGGATTCAAAATTTCACCAATCATGTTCAGTGGGGTGCTGGCATCTGACTTAGTCAGGTTTCAGGGACGGGACCTAGGATGTGTCCTCCTCCAATATGTAGACGATATTCTGCTAGCCAGTCCCATGCGGACCCAGTGCTGGGAGGGAACCAGGGCCCTACTCAGGCTACTAGCAGAGGTGGGATACTGGGTATCTAAGAAAAAGGCACAGATTTGCCAACAGGAAGTTAAATTTTTGGGCTTCAAACTTACCCAAGGCAAATGAATGCTGTGAGCTGAAAAGAAACAGGCAGTCTGTGCCATTCTGGTTCCCATTACCCACCGGCAGGTCCAAGAGTTCTTGGGATATGTGCCAGGGATCTAAATAGACATTTTCCCAAAAAAGATATGAAAATGACCACCAGCTATAAGAAAAAAAAATGTTCAACACCACTAATAATCAGAAACCTGCAGATCAAAACCATGATAAGATGTCACTTTACACCTGTTTGGATATCTTTTTCCAGAACTAGAAAATGGTTAACAAGTGAGGATATGGAGAAATTGGAGTTTATATACACTTTTGGTCAGAATAAAGAATGGTGTGGCCACTATGGAAAATAGTGTGGAGTTCCCACAAAAATTAAATACAGAACTAATATATCAATCCCACTTCTAGCATATTTTCAAAACAATTGGAATAAAAATCCCAAAGGTAAACCAGAAACCCCATGTTCATTGCAGCATTATTCACAATAGCCAAGATATAGATATAACCCAAATGTCTATCAACAGATAAACAGATAAAGAAAATGTGGTATATACATACAAGGGAATATTATTCAACATGAAAATAGGAGGAAATCCTGCCACTGGTGACAGCATGAACACACCTGGAGACAATAATGTTAAGTGAGATGTGCCAATCACAGAAAGATAAATAAGATTCCACTTATATGAGCTATGAAAATAATCAAAATCATAGAAGTGGGGAATAGAATTGTGGTTACCGAAGGCTAAGGAAAGGGGAAATGGAGAATTGTTTTTCAATTGGCATAAAATTTCTGTTATGCAAGATGAAAAAGTGTGTCAGAGTATAGATATCATATTAAATGTTCTTACAAAGAAAATAAAGCTAAAACAAAAGAACACAAGGAAATTCTTTTAGATGATTGATATGTTTACTGCCTTGGCCATGGTGATGGTATCATGCATATGTGTTATATTCAAACTCTTCTAGATGCACATAATAAATACATGCAATTTTAAAATATTAGTTATACCTCAATAAACCTAAAAAAAGAAAAAGAATATCTGTCCACCATCAAAAGTTGATAATTGAGAAGCTTGTTTGTTCATCCAGGCTAGTTGGTTATATGAAAATAAAATACAATAAATGAAATTAAAGGAAAGGATCTCCTCTTTGATAATCAAAAAGCAAACCAAAGAAACAAGCAAAAACAAAATATTGGTCCCTGGTATAGTTTTACCTAAGACTTTTAGATCCCACATATACTTTTCATTATAGCCGTCATTTTTTGTTAGAATTATCTTGTTACTAACTTGGAAACACTACCTAGGTTAGAGGGTGTAAAGGGGTCTTTGTCAACATTTGACTGCTAGGGAAGTCAGGTGAGCTTGCCTGAGGAAGTGCCACAAAACTCAGAACTGAAGGGACAGAAGTTAAGCAGTGTAGGGGAAAGAGTTATCTAGGCAGATGCAACAGTGTAACTGCCATTAGGAAGTGTGCCTCAGAACTCTTCCTATAGGGAATGTAATTGTCTGAGGACACCAGCTGTTGCATTCAGAGACCCATTTCCACATATTTGCCAGATCCCATTTCCCACAAGCTGCTCTCAGCTCATGACTGAGAGATAGTAAGGCAGAATTGTTCCTGTGAGGTAGGGGACTTAGTTTTCCGCTTGCCCCATCTGTCTTTTGTTCCTTTATTCCTTTGTTCCTTTCTCATGATTTTATTTATTTATTGTTTAATGTTCATTTATTTATTTTGAAAAAGAAAGAGAGAGCAAGCCAGGGAGAGGCAGAGACATAGGAAGAGAGATAATCCCAAGCAGACTCCACCATCAGCACAGAGCCTGACATGGAGCTCTAACTCACAAACCGTGAGATCAGACTTGAGCCAAAATCAAGAGTCAGACACTTAACCAACTGAGTGACTCAGGTGCCCCACCTTTCTTCTGCTTTAAAAATTTTTTAAATTATAATTCCACTTTATCTCCTTTGCTGGTTTATTAGCTATAATTTGGTTTTGTTATACAGTTGGTTGCTTTTGGACTTAAAATATACACCTTTATTTTATCACAATCTACCTTTAAGTGATATTACACAGCTTAATTTATAGTAGGGGAATCTTACAATGGTATATTCACTACTCTATTTCTCTCCTGGCAAACATTGCATTATTTTTAGAATACATTTTACTTTTACATATATTAAAAACTCAACTCTGTATTGTTATTATTTTTGTATGAACTGTTATTTTTTAATATTTAAAGAATATGAAAAAATTTACACCTTTACCCATGTAGCTATTCTTTCCATTTTTCTTTCTATTTTTGTATAGATTCATATTTCCATTTTGTATAATTTTCCTATGCTTGAAGGACATGCATTAAATTTTCTCTTAATGCAGTCCACCGATGTTGAATTCTGTTTGCTTTTGTACTCCTGAAAAAGTATGATTTTGCATTGATTTTGAAAGATATTTTTATTAAGTATACAGAATTCTAGGCTGACTGATATTTTATTTGAGTACATTAAAGATGTTGCCACACTCCTATCACTTGCATTGTTTCCAAGGAAGAAAAAAAATCTCTTCTCTGTAATTGACAAATCGTGCTTCTGTGGCTACTTTTAAGATTTTCTATATATCACTAGTTTTGAGCAATTTTATTATAATGCATATTGGTGTAATTTCATTTTTGTTACTTGTGCTTAAGGATTTTTAAACCTTTTTGGATATGTGACATTATAATTTACTCAAATTTGAAAAAACATGTGGACACTATTCCTTCAAATATTTTATCTGTCCCTGTAGCAGGATTCTCACACAGAGTCGTGACACTGAGACTTCTTTCCAGGAAGCAACTTTATTCATGCTGGCATGGGCTCAGAGGGTTTGTACCCAAAAAAACAGCCCCAAATGCTGTGTGGTGTAGCCTTTTATGCATTTTCTACTTCTTTGTCTCCTGTATATGAGTAACATATAGACATACAGTCTGATTTGGTCATCTCATGTTACAGGGTCATGAGGGATGTCACCTACACAATTAGTCAGGTTGCCTTCCCTTATATTAAGTTCTTTTCTTACTACACTCCTTGGGGAGGGGACTGTACCACATTCTCCCCTTTGATGCTCGGACCCCCTTATTTTGGATCAAAGAGCATCACCTTGGTTTAGAGGTTTATATTTCCATAACATCACATGCGTGGCTGTTTTTCTTTCGACCATGGCCTCAATGAGGCTGGAGACAGACTGTATAACCAGGGGAGCTAGGCAAGGTAGGATTAAGCAAGCTTCCAAAATCAAGAAGATAATTCTCATGAGGGTTTTGAATCCCCCAAGAGTTGAAAATCATCCTCCAAATAACTCCCTGGGTTTCCAACCTTTCCAGGTCTGGATTGGGACATGAGCAACCTTTCTCATTTGATCTGTGATCTCCTCTATGAGTTTTCCTTCATCATCTATCTGTAGGCAGCAGTTGCTTAGGTTAAACTTCCCACAAACTCCTCCCTCCAAAACAAGCAAGTAATCTAAGGCCAAGCGATTTTGATAGATAACATTGCACATTTTGTTTTGCTACTTGGCTTGTAAGTTAAGAGCCCTGGCAGTTTTATTGGTTATAATCTCTACAACTGCTTGCAGCCTGGTTAAATGATTTAGCATATAAATAATAGTGTGGTAGCTCCAAACCCCATCGTCTGCCCAGGTGGCAGGGCCATAATATTGGATTATATGCTAGGGAGGCCGTTCATCATTTTTCCAACTGCCAATTTGTAGGCCAAGTCGTTTCCTTTGAATCTCCCTGTCCCTATACACTTGGACTCCTAAATGTTCCTCTCTGGCAAGTGGGGGTAGGAAGAAAGATGAACTAATAGTTCCCAGCACACATGACCCTGACCAGCTTGAGGGAAGTACTGTATAGACTGTCCTTCCACATATCTAGTATAGTCCACCTGGGGCCTGCCACTCTATGGCTGCATCGACATTATCCCAGGCCTCTCAGAGATGATAAAAGTCAGACAAGTATCTGGATCAAGGTGATCTCGAGACACCCACCATTGGGTTTCCTGGGCGGTTGAGTTATAAAATATTTGACCTAGGATTGTTAAGCTTCCAACAGAGACAGTGAACCATCTCCTCAACTAGGCAAGACAATTTTTTCCCAATAATTGAGATTTTGAGAAGCCAAGCCTTGGTAGTAGGACTGGGGTATTTTGTTCCACTATAAGGTTCATGGAGATCTAATTTTCTAGCTTCCCAAGGCCTTTGATCCCCTATGTTGGTACCAACGAGACATCCTGCCCACAAAAGGAAGGTGAAAGCTAACAGAAACCTCTCACCACAATCCCAGCAGGCTGAGGCAACCTCTGCCAATCCTGTGGCAAAAAGTAAGGCAAGAATCACAATAATAGTGAGTGACAAGGGGTGACAGTGCATCACAGTAAGGAAACATCTAGAAAATAAGGACAATCTATTTGTTCCATCTGACCGTCGATTCCTCAAGCTTCTGCCGTGTGTAGATCAGTCAGCTTCTGGAGTGACTAAAGCAGGGCTGCAGTCTCCCAGAGCTTCTAGAGGTGTAGATTGATTCTTCCGTATGGTCAGCTTGCACAGTGTTGATGGATCAGGGGTGCACTCCCGGTTTCAAGATGCTGGCTTCACTCTGCTGTAGTGAATCCAGTGACCCACCTTGGCTACTTTTACTGTAGTAGGAGTAGACAAAACGACACTACTGGAGGGGTTTTAGGGTTTGGACATTTCATTCTTTTACCCATACATCATCTCTTGGTTTAAAGGGGTGAGTGTCTGTGGTCAAACTCACAGGTAATCCCAGTGGTGTAAGGTAGTTAGGGTAGATCCAAGGGCCCTCATCTGTTACCTGAGGGTTAGATTACCTATCTCATTTAGATCCCCCTATTTGCCCTTGCTAATGGGAGGGGGGTACCCATAAAGGATTTCATAAGGGGAGAAGCCTGTCTACTTCTTTAGCCTCCCATTTGCAGCTGCAGTCAGCCTCCCTGATGGCCTCTTACCTCTCCCTGCCTAATGTCAACCCTTTTCTTATTCATTCCTCCCCCTGGAATAAGGCCCTTAACTGTCACTAGGGAACAGGGATGATGACCGTTTTGGCTTCTTCAAGTTGATAAGGGACGGTGTGGGGATACAGCAATTAGAGTCTACCCAAAGGTTAGTCGAGTGGCCCATGGCATGGTTCTACAGGAAGGCTGGCAGGCATGAGGCAGCATAAACATTGGCAGAGACAAAGAGAAAAGCACAAAGTAAAGATTATACTGACTAACAAGATAGCATCTTAAGATAATGTTCCCAGTTCCCAAACCAGTCAAACAATCCAGGAGAGACCCAGACTTTGTCCAATTATGCCCGAATGTCATCTTCTTAGTTCTATTACTCTGTGAGAATTATTGGTAATATTGAAAGAACACATGTCAGGGAATCTCTCATTACCCAGGTGATGAAGGAGCAGTAAGTAATCAATTGTGGCTCTATTCTCCAAGAGTCCAGCCCTAACTTTATTTATTTTTATTTAAAACACCTAATACTTGTAAGATGTTATTTAGAGTTTTGCTGAGTATAAGGAGACAGTTTGATTTATTTCAAGGTGTAAAACTTTTCCAAGAGTTGGGAGTCCTACCAGAGAAAGAATCAAGGCAGACATTTACCATTATTAATTTGCAAATTTTTAGGTAAGCCAAACCTGGGTATTATATAAAACAGATCTTTTATTATTTCTTGCACCTTTTCTGTCTTTCAGGAGAAGGCCTCTACCCAATTAGTAAAAGTATTAACCCATATCAACAAATATTGGAACCCTTTTGACCTTGACATATGAGTGAAATCTAATTGCCAGTTTTCTCTAGATAGCCTCAAGGTCCTTGATTGTCTGGGAGAGCACGTTTGTGGTTGAAAGGATTGTTTCTAAGACAGACTTCACAGGCTGATACTACTTGCTGAAATGTCCTTGACATTTTTTCCTAGTACACATCTTTTGAAACATTTGATAAGTTTTACCCATCCCTAAATGAAATGCCTGATGCAAGTGCTTTAATGATCTTTTAGCTCTGTGAGCTAGATAATAGGAATTGTCCCTGTTCTGTGTATAACCATCCCGAGGGAAGAATCAGTGTGCATGAGTCAGACGCCAGTTTATTTCCTTGGGAGAGTAGGTGAGATTGAGTCTCTTTTAATAACTGATATAGTGGGCAAGCTATTTTCCTGAGCTCTGGTATCTACAGCCTACAATATCCAGTAATTCACCAAAACTGACATAATTATTTATCCTGTAGTTAGTAGCACTATAGTCTCTAATTCAGTTGTAATGTCCCTTTCTAGCAAGGGAGTAAGGCTTTCTGGTATTATCAAGAAGGAATGAGAAAAAATTAGTTTTCCCCATATGCAATCCAAGGACTAAGAGAAAAATTTAGTTTTAAGTTTTCCAGAGATGCCTCTAATCATTATGCTGCATTTGGATAGTTGTACTGGACTGGAATATTTTTGAACTGCTCCAAAAAATAAAAATGGGATGAAAACCTTAAATCTCATTCTACAAAGTCAGCATTACCTTGGTTCCAAAACCAAAGACCCCACTAAAAAGGAGAATTAGAGGCCAATATCCCCAATGAAGATGGATGCAAACATTCTCAATAAAATACTAGAAAATTCAATAGTACATTAAGAGAATTATTCACCATGATCAAGTGGGATTTATTCCTGGGATTCACGGTTGGTTCGATATTCACAAATCAACCAATGTGATACACCAGATTAATAAAAGAAAGGATAAGAACCATATGATCTTCTCAATAGATATAGAAAAAAACGTTTGACAAAATATAGCACCCATTCCTGATTTTTTTTTAAAAAAAGAAAAACAACCCTCAGCAAAGTAGGGATAGATGAAGCATACTTCAACATCATAAAGGCCATATATAAATGACCCAAAGCTAATATTATCCTCAATAGAGAAAAACTGAGAGGCTTTCCCATACAGTCAGGAGCAAAACAACGATGCCCACTCTCGCCATTACTATTTAGCATAATACTGGAAGTCTTAGCCTCAGCAGACAACAAAAATAAATAAAAGGCATCAAAATTGGCAAGGAAGAAGTCAAACTTTTACCATTTGCAGGTGACATGAAATGTATGTAGAAAACCAGAAAGACTCCACCAAAAAGCTTGCTAGAATGAATACATGAACTCAGCAAAGTCGCAGAATATAAAATCAACATTCAGAAATCTGTTGCATTTCTGTACACCAATAACTAAGAAGCAGAAAAAGACATCAAGTAATTGATGTCATTTGCAATTGCACCAAAAACAATAAGATTCCTAGAAATAAACCTAAATGAAGAGGTAAAAAATCTGCACTCTAAAAGCTATAGAACACTTACAAAAGAAATTGAAGAAGACACAAAGAAATGGGAAAGCATTGCAAGCTCATGAACTGGAAGAACAAACATTGTTCAAATGTCTACATTACCTAAAGCAATCTACACATTTAATGCAATTGCTACCAAAATACCACCACCATTTTCTGCAGAGCTAGAACAATCTTAAATTTTGTGTGGATCCACAAAAGATCCTGAATAGCCAAAGAAATTCTGAAAAAGAAAAACAAAACTGGAGGCACACGATTCCAGATTTCAAACTCTACTACAAAGCTGTAGTCATCAAGACAGTATGGTACTGACACAAAAACAGACTCACAGATCAATGGAACAGAATAGAAAACCCAGAAGTGGGCCCACAACAATATGGTCAACTAATTTTTGACAAAGCAAGAAAGAATATCCAATGGAAAAAAGAAAGTCTTTCAATAAATGGTATTGGGAAAACTGAAAAGCAACATGTAGAAGAATGAAACTGGACCATTTTCTTACACACTACACAAAAAGAAATTCAAAATGAATGAAAAATCTAAATGTCAGACAGGAAACCATCAAAATCCTAGAGAAGAACACAGGCAGTAACCTCTTTGACCTCAGCTATAGCAACTTCTTACTAGACACATCTCCAGAGGCAAGGGAAACAAAAGCAATAATGAACTATTCATAAAAATAAAAAATCTTCTGCACAGTGAAGGAAACAATCAGCAAAACTAAAAGGCAACATACAGAATGGGAGAACGTATTTGCAAATGACATATCCAGTAATATATTGGTTTAGTATCTAAAATATATACAGAACTTATTAAACTCAACATCTAAAAACAGACAACCTAATGAAGAAATGGGCAAAAGACATGAATGGACACTTTTTCAAAGAAGACATCCAGATGGCTAACAGACACATGAAAAAATGCTCAACATCACTCATCGTCAGGGAAATACAAATTAAAACTATGATAAGATACCACCTCACACCTGGCTAAAATTAGCAACACAACAGGTATAGACAAAGATGAGGAGAAAGGGGAACCCTACTGCACTGTTGGTGGGAATGCAAACTGGTGCAGCCACTCTGGAGAACAGTATGGAGTTCCCTCAAAAAAAAAAAAAAAAAATAGAACTACCCTATGACCCAGCAATTGCACTACTAGGTTTTTACCCAAAGGATACAAAAATACAGATTCAAAGGGGTACATGCACTCCGATATTTATAGCAGCATTAACAACAATAGCCAAACTATGGGTAGAGCCCACATGTCTATCAATTGATGAATGTATAAAGAAGTGGTATATATATTCAATGGAATATTACCTAGCCATCAAAAAGAATGAAATCTTGCCATTTGGAATGATGTGGATGGAGCTAGAATGTGTTATGCTAAGCAATATAAGTCAAAAAAAGAAAGACAAATACTATATGATTTCACTCATATGTGGAATTTAAGAAACAAAACAGATGAACTTATGGGAGGGGGAGAAGAAGAGAGGGGAACAAACCACAAAAGATTCTTATAGATAGAGAACAAACTGAGAGTCGATGGAGGGATGTGGGTGGGACTTGGGCTAGATGAGTGATGCGTATTAAAGAGAGCACTTGTGATGAGCATTGGGTGTTGTATGTAAGATATGAACCACTGAATTCTACTCCTGAAACCAATATTGCACTGTATGTTAACTAAATAAAATCTAAATTAAAAAAAAACCAGAAGATAACAGGAAAAAAGTCCTTAATTCCTAATGCTCAGAGATCTTCCAGTTCTGTATAATACTGAATTCTACCTTAACTTTTTTTTTTTCATTTCTAGGAGAGAGAGAGAGAGAGAGAGAGAGAGCGTGAGCAGGGGAGGGTCAGA